>NC_091434.1:149976593-150004093 GCF_964237555.1 Oryctolagus cuniculus
CCCTTCATAGGTCTTTCATTATGAAGCTCATTGGTTGTGAATATACATAAAGTAATTTTACTTATAGAGTAAAATAAAGTGAAAACACTTAATATGCTGAAAGTGACAATGGGCTGCTAAGTGACAGTGTGGCAAGCCTCCCATCATATGGCCAACTGTATACATGGTGTATGTCTATGAATGTAATTTCTCTATCAATCTATGATCTCCACATATATATCTTATTATGATAAATCCAAGTATAATAATCTATAGGTATGTCAATATATGCTAAAAATCCAGAAATATTTTTGAAAATCACTGTTTTCTGTCATAATGTTTCTTATTCTTGTTATAAAATTAGATCTAATTAATTCGTGTTTCAAGATGTCAGCACTGGAAAAAGAAAAGACATGACTATTTTTCACAATTAAATATGAGGGTTTTTTTTCTGAAAGAAAGTAATTAATCTATCCTGGATTTCTTTTTTTTTCCTGACCCCTTATTCATTATTAATTTCTTTTTCTTTATGACATAAAGTGCAAGACTGGAAAAGTTTGAACTGCATTAAAAAATGACTCAAAATAAATTGTGAACCATGTCTATTAATTTTTTTTTCTGTATCCAAAGACATTGTCCCATAAATTTGTTCTAGAGCAGTATTTATATAAATACTTGCTTTTACTTACAGTAAAAGTGGATTATTTTATCTAGGAAAGGAAGTGATTTGTTTTTAAAAGATTGCAAACTTGGTGACTTGACAAGTTGGTTTTGCACTGGTTAGTACGAGCAAGGCCTGCCTGCAGTGCAGGCACCTCCAAACTGTGCACATGCCTCAAGCTGCTACACAGCGCTTTCCTACTCGGCCCTTTTGCTGTCTTTTCCTTGTGTCTCCACATCCTTTCTCTCTCTCGAGTGTTCTCTTGTGCTTTTCCTTATATTTTATTTTCATTGCATCCCTTTCTTCCTCTGTATTTTTCTCTGTCTCCCCATTTTTCCTTTCTTTGAGTCCCTTTTGTTCTCTGAAAATTGAAGAAAAAGGAAGTGGTAGAAAAGTAAAGTTTAAGAAAAATACTTTGAATTTTTTTTCAGTTTAATGAATAGGCTTTGAGTGATCTTTAGGTTTCTGGACTTCCTGGTATACAGTGCTTGACACAGGAAAATGTTTAAAGATGCAGCTACAATACTAGGCTCATAATTCCTTCTTTCAGAGGGCCTATCTGCAGCAGCTGTTTCCCTGTATATGTATATATACACCCAGTAGATGTATATGCTTATGTGGTAATATGCGCTATTATGACTATTTTCTGGTGTAATATATGTTATATGTAAAATATTATAACGATGGTGATTGTATTACATCAGCAAGTATGTTCTACACATGTGCTTTTTACTGACCGTTTATATTATTTGTAATCATTTAATCGTGTTGATTTACTTTAATTGTACCTTGAAACATTTCAAAAAGCTTTTCACGTATAGCACTGTGACACTGACGATTAGTGATAGGAAGTATGGAGAGCGTTGCCATGGGATTGTTTATTTTATCTGTCCAGCCAGAACTCAGACATCTTAACCTTATACGTAAGAGGTGTGGTGCATAAGCTGGAGTCTGATGAGAGCCGATGCCCCTGACAGTTAGTGTTTAAGTACTGTGCAGCTTTCATATTATTGTCAAAGAAACAACTAACATAAACTGTATAAATTGTGTAAAGACACTGTGAGAAATGGCACGTGGTTGTGAGCTGAGCTCGCAGACACCTAACGATGGCTTTCTCTCTCTCCACCTGTGGAAGGTGCCTGTGTCAGTGGCCATGATGACCCCGCAGGTGATGACCCCTCAGCAAATGCAGCAGATCCTCCAGCAGCAAGTCCTGTCTCCTCAGCAGCTCCAAGCCCTGCTCCAGCAGCAGCAGGCGGTCATGCTGCAGCAGGTAATGTGGCTAACCTGCTCTGATGTCCTAGGCTGGCTCAGAAGGTGTGCACCCATGTGGACGGTGCAGTGGGCACATGGAACATGCGGGACAGCCTGTCAGCATACTAGAACAAACATGCTACATTTTAGTTGGAGGGCTGGTCAAGAAAAGTCAGATTCCTTGGTCTTTTTAAATTCGTTTAAGTTCTTGAATAAGAGCAGAGAGTTGCAATTTGAAAAAAGAATAAACCAAGTTTTAGGTATTCAAATGCTTAAGTACTTTTGATTTAGAGACTGATCAACAAAAGTGCCAACATAGTTTTCAGGTAACTGTTGCTTCTAGGACTCCTAGCTCTTCAGCATTCCTTTAGTTCAATACGGATGAAGTTTGAACTGGCCATTTTGTGGAAATGGAGGAAGGAACATCCAAACTTTCTGCTTACCAAAATATAGTCATCATTCAGGAAGAGAAAAATCTACTTGTTAGAACACGTTTAGGTGCTAAGGTACAGATTCATGAAGTTTATCTTTTTAAAATAACAAAAATAGTGTTCCTAATGTGTACTTTATTGCAGCCTTGAGTCTGTATAAATGGGATTTGTTACAAACTTACTTACCAAAGAGAAAATCATACACTTTATCTGATTCTTATACATTTTAATTATTTTGCTATCTTCCATGATGATGGCTACAGGCCGGTTGCTTGTATTTCTGTGAGACATTATCCTGAACATTTGATGGGTTAAATTTTCCCCCAAAATTTAGTCACTTGCTTTTATGGAGCTAAATTTGATTCTTACAAATAGTAGAGTGTAACCTACTTGTAAATGCTAGTAAGGCTTTAGATGTACTTTAGATGATTTCTTGGGCGCTGGCCCTTTAGAATACAGGTTTTCTATACCCTTTTGTTTAGGAATTTTTGGATTTTGGATTGGAAAAATTTCAGAGCTGCCTTGCAAAAAAAAATATATGTAGAGCTGTCTCTTTGAATCCAATGCATATTTTTGGTTATTGTTTTTGTGAGGTGAAGCTTAATGGCTACACTACCATATGCCAATCTAGAAGAGTTTAGGAGATTTATAATACATGAAACTTTTGCCTTTATTTATTAAAGTCAAAATGGTTTATTCAGCAACAACTACAAGAGTTTTACAAGAAACAGCAAGAGCAGTTACATCTTCAGCTTTTGCAGCAGCAGCAACAGCAGCAGCAGCAACAGCAGCAGCAGCAGCAGCAGCAGCAACAGCAGCAGCAGCAGCAGCAGCAGCAGCAACAGCAGCAGCAGCAGCATCCTGGAAAGCAGGCAAAAGAGGTAGGACCCTGTTATCTCATTGCTGGAGAATAGCATGAGGTTGAGAAGGGGCTTTGAAAGGCAAGGATCCTCTTAGATCTTCCCATAACGAGGCTCTTGCTGTCAGAAATGCGGTATTATATATTTTTAGTGAGCTTAATAACAGTAACTGTAGAACTCTCGTGCTCTCCCTTTTTTGTGGCATGGGACTTAGAGTTGCAACCCAATGCTGCTGTTGTCTGATGCTCACTAATGAATCACAGTGCACAATGAGCAAGCTGTGCAGTGGACAAAGTACTGATTATCTTGTATTCACTGGGAAGCTAAGTTGGTGAGGGAACCTTATTTTTCTCAGTGGTGCAGCTCAGAGAACACGCATGCAAATTTAGGCCATTGTTGGGGGTGGGGAGACTAGGGAGAAGCTGGTTGAGTACAGATTTCAAAGTCACAGGCCCCTGATTAATGAACTGCTACTGTAGGTTTGGAGTGGCGAGCAGAAAGTTACAGTTTGATATGCTCATAAATCAAACTGACAAGCTGGCTTCTCAGGCCTAGCTTGCACTTGTCAGCAAACTGCATCAAATATAAACATAATACAAACAAAACATGTTGAAGTAGTTAAATTGATCAGCAGGTATCAGAACCGTTGTCTTCAAGCTGCCCATTATGCAAACGTACAGGAAACAGTTTTGACCTCCTGAGGCTTTGTTTCTGTTTGGATTTGTGAATAGAATTTCAGACAGCCATCAACTACAGAATAGAAATTGCTCCCTTATTTCTCCGGAGGCTTTGGGCAATCCACATGACTTGCTCCATTATGCAGTCTGTTTTCCAGTGAGCGCATCAGAAGTTTCTCTTTTCCCCAAACTAAAAAGGAAAGGTCTTCCACAGCAGCTTGTCTTTCTCTGAAGTGTGACCACCATCTCCTACCCTCCTGAGTCCAAAGAACTCTGCTTTGTCTTGTAATGCCTCACAAAATTGGAAGTTATACTTTCCTTTATAATAAGGGCACTTTTTTTTCGCCTTGAACATAATTCTGCCTTTAAAATATTCCAACAAGAGAGGAGAGGAAAAGAGAGCTAACAGGCCTGTCCTGTAAAGGCTGCATCCCAGTTTACTAATAGATCACCAGAGACCACATTCATAGACCTCTGCAGAACAAACTTACTCAGTTGGAAAAAAAAGAAGAGTGTTGTGGAAGTTGATTGTTTCTATTAAATGTTATTTTTTTAGTCTAGATA
Organism: Oryctolagus cuniculus; assembly: GCF_964237555.1. Taxonomy (NCBI): domain Eukaryota; kingdom Metazoa; phylum Chordata; class Mammalia; order Lagomorpha; family Leporidae; genus Oryctolagus; species Oryctolagus cuniculus. Next base: position 149,981,020 of record NC_091434.1, read on the forward strand.
AATTTATTATCCGCAGTAAACTGATTAAACACCGGTTTGAACCCTTCCTAGATCTTGTTCCACACCCTTACAAATGCAAGTTCCTTGGTTCTCTGTTGCTGTTTAATATTTGAAAGAAAGGCAACAGAACATCTAGAACTTGCTCACATTCTACCCCTGAACTTTGAACACAGGCTGACCGAAAACTCACCCAGGCAGTGAAAGTCGGGTGTGTTTTCTCTGTGTGAGAACTGTTTGTGCAGACCGCGTTCTCTGCTGTTGACTGGCTTGGGTTTTCTGATGCCAGCAGCAGCAGCAGCAGCAGCAGCAGCAGCAGCAACAGCAGCAGCAGCAGCAGCAGTTGGCCGCCCAGCAGCTTGTCTTCCAGCAGCAGCTTCTCCAGATGCAACAGCTCCAGCAGCAGCAGCATCTGCTCAGCCTTCAGCGTCAGGGACTCATCTCCATTCCACCTGGCCAGGCGGCACTTCCTGTCCAGTCGCTGCCTCAAGGTACCCACCAGCGTTGTGCACATCTCATTTCCAGTCTTGTGCTTTCTACCATCTCATGGCCTGTCTACCTTATCCCTTGAGAGAGGTGGTTTTTATGACCTTCAAGTTGTTTTTAAAACATGAGTGTCACATAGTTGTATGGCCCATTTTCTAGAGGCTCAGAAATCTTAGGACACAAGACTTTCAAGTAGGCAATAAAACTGCTTTCAAATGTTTTGGTGGATGTTAAAATGTATATTTAGTAGTCTTATAGGCAGAAAATAATTTATAAGGGCAGCGCACTATTGTAGATGCAAGCCGGTCCGTGGGAGATTGGATTACTGGAAAGGCAGACAGCACTGCATTTAATGTAATGAGCTGATAAAGAGTTTGGGTGGACAACTGATAAAAAGAATCTTCATGCTGAAGATTCCACATATTAAAGAGAAGCCTCACGGATCTTAGTGGAGCACATCCCAAGTCATGCTTTGTGGAACCTCGTCCCATTTTGTGGGACCATATTTATTCTGTTTTCATGAAAATACCATTGCGTGGGCATGTAATGTGAATTATAAAAAAAAAAATATATAAAAAACTGTCAACTGCTTTCTTACTTCTTTTCCTATAAGAAAACTGTATATACTCATAATATAACTGTATATATGACTGGTTTTCAACATTTGGGAAATGGAAAGAAGTTTAAGTAGCATAGAAAGTAATGGTAAACAAATGATTTTGTGTGCTAAATTCTCCATTTAGGTCAAAGTCATAAATCATTGAACTTTGTAAAAGGATATCCTTATTTGCATTTGGGTTTTGTTGGAACACACATTAATACAAATGTACTTTAATACAAATGAATTATACTGGTCACAGAAGGGTTCACATTATAGTAATAATTGCTTAGACACTTTGGTGACTCTATGGGGCACACTACAGAAAATCAAGAACAATTAAATAGACAAAAAGTGACCAAATAAAACCCAGTCTTTATAACGCAACGTGATCATTGTTTTATGGGGCATGAAATAAAAATATGGTGATAAATATTTTTATTTGGCAAATTACTGCCTCATTCGTTGCCTTATATTTCCAAATTTTCCTCTTGCACTTGACTTTAGATTTCCCAATTTACTTGATTCAGGTACTCCAAGGAAACCAAGAAAGATAAATTTTAAATAGGGAAAGAAAAATGAAACAATAAACTCATTTTTTCAGAATTATTTTGAAGATAATTGGAATAAATCATAGGCATCATACAACAATGTCCTGTTTTCAAACTATGGCTCTTAGGGAATATAAATACAGTTTAAGGAGAAATGAAGAAATAAGGTGAGGCAAGCATTCGGCACAGTGTTTGAGGTGCTACCTGGAATGCCTGCATCCCATGTCAGAGTGCTTGGGTTCAAGTGCCAGCTTTTCTTCTAGTTCCAGCTGCCTGCTAATGCACACCCTGGGTGGCAGCAGGTGTAGCTCAGGTGCTTGGATCCCTGCCATGCATGTAGGAGACGCAGATGGAATTCTGGACTCCTGGCTTTGGTATGGCCCCGCCCCAGGTCTTACATGTGTATGGAAGTGTTCCAGCAAAGGAAGATCTCTCTCTATCTCTATTTCTCTGCCTTTCAAATACATTTTTTTAAAAAGAAAAGAAACCAGGTAAAACAAATAGTAGAAATTTATAAATTAATTCAATATAAACATTGATGTCTTTGGAAGAAGCTACACTAAAACAAAGCAGTAAGTTCATTGCATTGCTTTATTTCACTAAAATTTAAATAAAATCTGTATTTAGGATCTAATTATATGACTATCTTCCTAATACCAAAGTATGATCCATAATCTTATTTTATTAAAACTTATGCAAACATTTCAAGAAATTTTAAAATATGTGTAGAAACACAGTGTGATTCATTTAAAATGCATTTGTTTAACTACCATCCTCTGAAACAAGCAAAAGAGCTCTCATCAAAAAGTGGAATTTACTATGATGTAGTGATTCTAATATTCATATTCTCTTATTTCCAGACTTTCTTTACAAAATTATCTTTTACCCCTTTTCTCCTATTTTTTTACTCTCCATGAGACATATGAGAGATAAAATGCACAGAATAGAGAACATTTAGGGAAAGGAAGTAGTATATTGTCTGAAAACAGATCTGGATTTGACCAGAAAATTTATATTTTAAATAAAATGATGAAATAACAAAAACATGTTTCCATGAATAAAGGTGGAAAAGCCTATTTGAATAAGTATAGGGTCACAAGTTTAATGGGTTTACTGCCCGAAGTTTGTATTCATGTCCTGTAAACCATACAAGTGGGAGTCATCATCACATTTTTCTTACTGTTTAGATGATTGAGTTTGAAAAGTTTCGTTGTGGAGACCCATCAGTCAAACAGACAGAATGTGTCAGACATATCGGCTACTGTAAAGGAACATAGAGTCAGCCCTTTGTTGGGTGGAGGCTGGATCCATGGATTCAACTAACTGCAGAGCAAAAATATTCAGAAAAAAACATTGTGTATGTACTGAACATTCACAGACTTTTTTCTTCTTATTGTTCCCTAAGTAATAAATACAGTAAAACAGCTACTTAAAAAGCATTTACGTGGCATTAGATACTGCAAGTGATCTAGACATGATTTAAAGTAAACATAACAAGAGGGCATTTGGTGCAATAGTGAAGACACTCTTGGGATGCCTCCATCCCTTACTGGAATGTCAAGGTTGCAGTGGCAGCTCCACTTCTGACATCAGCTTCCTGTTAATGTGCACCTTGTGAGAGCTCAAGTACTTGGGTCCCTGCCACCATGTAGTAGACCTGAATTGAGTTCCAGACTCATGATTTCCATGTAGCCCAGCCCTGGCTGATGCAAATGTTTGGAGAATGAACCAGAAGATGAAAGATCTCTGTCAATTTTGTCTATATCTTCCCCAAGATACGCACATAGGCCCTGAGTGCAATGTCTGCCCACCATATTTTATTTGTCCTCATAATTTGACACACCTTCTTCATACTATTATTCAGATTAAAACTTCTTAAATTATATAAAAGTATGTTAAATCAGAAATAACAAACATAATAATTTTTGAATTATATTTACAATTTTTTGAATAGATTTACAATTTTTCTCTACAATTATATTGTGTCATTTCAACAAAAATTATTCCATATATTAAACTATCATGAATATTATTATTACATTGGACTTTAATATAAATAGGCTATCAAATTACCATCTCTTAGGTATGTATATGGTTTGCTTATGGAATGACAGTGGGTACACAGAAGTCAAATAAAAAAGGATAGACTTGTAAATCAATCCTGAATAATAGACTGATTATAAAGCTCTTTAACATATTGATAGAATAATTTATATATCAACCAGTAATTAAACTGAGTGACCCATTTTATTGACCTGTTAAAATGATCTGCTGGTTAGGAAACATCAAATTATTCAATTTAAACTTTGATATGCTTTTGACATCAGTAAAAATGTGTATATCCTAATACACACCACAGATGCAGGTTGACTGAATGCAGTAGTTCCCCATTCTCTACAGCTTCACTTTCTGAAGTTCCAGTTACCAGTGGTCAACCACAGTCCAAAATATGAAGTGAAAAGCCCCAGAAATAAGCACTTCATAAGCTTTTGGTTGTTTGCTTTCTGAGTAGCATTATGGAATCTCACACAGTTTTGCCTAGGATGTGAAATCATCCTTTCATTCAGCGAATCTCACTCAGTTGTCATACTGATTGCCATGGCATTGTAGGTTTGTATTGAGGAAACCCTTATTTCACTTAAAAATGCCTCAAAGCACAAGCGTTGTGCTGCTGGCAGCATGCATATGCCCTACAGTAATGGTAAAGGATTTGCATTGAGTGAAAAAGGGAAAGTTCTTGACTTAAGGAAAGGGAAAAAACTGTACGCCGTGGTTGCTAAAATCTATGATGAGAAGAAATCTTCCATCAATGAGATTAACAAGTGGGAAAAAGAAATCTGTGCTAACTTTGGCTTCGTGTCTCAGACTATAAAAGTGATAGTCAATGTGTGTGGTAAGTGCTTAGTTAAGATAAAAAAAGGCATGAAATGATAAGGCTTGGTATTGTCAGTTGTTTCAGGCATATGCTAGGGACCCTGAGATGTATTTCTCCTGGGGATGAGGACAACTATGTATGGATATACGCCTGAAATGTGTGTGGTGACACTTCATTTCACTCCAACTTCTTACATATTTTTGAGTTTCCAAAAGTTACTGAAAATATCAGGTTTTATAACAATATAAAAGACTAAACAAGGAATGCTAGAATCCATCCAGTCCACATTATTTTGAAATAGCACTTTATATAAATAGATGAGCTTGGAATCAGAGAACTGTTGGAAGAAATTGAAATAGCTTTGAAATAAAATATAATAAGGTCTTTTAAAAAATATTGATTTATTTATTTGGAAAATAGAGCCTCAGGGAAACAGGAGGGAGGGAGGAAAAGGGAGAGAGAGAGGGAGATAGAGGGAGGGAGGGAGGGAGGGAGAGAGAGAGAGGGAGAGAGAGAGAGAGAGAGAATGAGATCTTTTATCCAATGGTTTGCTTCCAAAATGGTCATAACAGCTAGCTGGGCCAGGCCGGGGCCAGGAGCCACAACTCCATGTGGGTCTCATTAGCGGGTAGCAAGATCACAAGCATGTGAGCCTTCTGCTGCCTTCCCAGGTTCATTAGCAGGGAGCTGGACCAGAAACAGAGCAGCTGCACTTGAACCAGCACACCAGTATGGGATGCAGGCATCCCACGTGGAGGCTTAATGTGCTGGGCCACAACTCTGACTTTGACAATAATATCTTTCATGCTGAAGTAGGAGTGTGCTGAAGATTGCATCTAAACTCAGTATTTAGCTGTCTGTTTAGCAGCTATCTGACTTACTTCACCTCTGCTTAAAGGAGTCTAAACAGCCAAAGGCCTGTTTTACCACTTCTAAATACAAGAAAGTCTATATTTGTAACTCAGAAGAAAAAAACTCTTTTGGGGCAGTGTATGCTGAAACTCTGTGAGTTGAAATTTAAATATATTTTTATTATTGCAAGAATAATGCTGCAGATTTTGTGTGAATGCTTTGATTTTCCACATAAACACTAACTTATAAGTAACTAAATAAATGTTGAGTGTGTTGAGATAAATATTAAGGTGTATGGAGTTAGGTTTTGAGAAAATATAAATATGGTAGAACATTTGAGATTCCATAATAATTCTAATTGTAGAGTTGTTTACTGAGTAGAATACATAACATTAAAATAGATTTAGTTTAACTAAGTTTTTTTAAGGTTTTACTTGGAAAATATTTTTTAAAGATTTATTTATTTGAAAGTCAGAGTTACAAAGAGAGATAGAGAGACAGAGAGTGAGATCTTCCTTCCACTGGTTCACTCCCCAAAACCTCAACAGCCAGTGCTGGGCCATGCCAAAGCTGGGAGCCAGGAGCTTCATCCAGGTCTTCCATGTGGGTGGCAGGGGCCCAAGCATTTGGATCATCATCCGCTGCTTTTCCCAAGCACATTATCAGGGAACTGTATCAGAAGTAAAGCATCGGGGACTCGAACTGGTGCCCATATGGGATGCAGGCATTGCAGGTGGCAGCTTAACTGTCTATTCTCTATGCCATGATGCTACCTCTCATCCACCTCTTTTTTTTAAATTTCCAGTTTCCTGATGCCTTTTCCTTACATCTTTTTAAAAATAATTACTTATTAGACAGAGTTACAGAGTGAGGAGGAGAGACAGGGAGATCTTCCATCTACTAGTGCATTCCCCAAATGGCCGCAATGGCCAGGGCTTTGCCAGGCCAATGCCAGGAGCCAGAAGCTTCATCCAGGTCTACCACATGGGTGGCAGGGCCACACACTTGGGCCATCTTCTGTTGCTTTCCCAGGAACCTTAGCAGGGAGCTGGATCCGATGTGGAGCAACTAGGACACAAACTGGCGCCATATGGGAAGCCAGCATAACAGGTGGCAGCTTAACCTTCTGTGCCACAATGCCAGCCCCTGGAAATTCTTATTGTGAGGAAGATTCAAAATGCTACTTTGCCACATTAAAATATCATGTTTAGAAAACCATTAAAAGTATTGTTTTGAAATAAAAGTTCAGACTTTAAAAATGTACACACACACACACATCAGATGAACTTTCTTCTTTGGTAGAGAAATTTTTCTTTGGTCTCAGTTTTAACCAAATACGTATTTTTATTCTCTATGATTTAGCATTTGGACAAAATGTGCATTTGATTCACATCTCACTAGACATGCATTTTATTGTTGTCTGTACTATTTATTAATTTGAGAAAAAGAGAGCCCACAATTGCTCATTCATTCCATCAACTGCTTACTATAGGCAAGACTGGGCCAGGACAAAGCCAGTAGCAAAGAACTCATTCTGAGTCTACTTTGTGAGTATCAGGAACCCAAATTTATGAGCCATCTCCTGCAGTCTCCAAAGGCACATGTCAACAAAACACTAGAATTCTGAGTTGAACTGGACCTCAAAAAATCCAGGCACTCCAGCATGGGATACAGGCATCCCAAATGGCAGCTTAATGGCTATGCCGACACCTGCCCCTATACATTCGTTTTAAAGGCTGGCATATCTTTGGGTGATAGTTGACAATCTAAATCAGTAGCATATTGGGTTTGCCAAGTTGGGAATGGGCACTTAGAGCTCTGAGAAATACTTCAGAAAGTGGAGAGGAGTATCCGGGGACAAAGGTTGGGAGAGAAATTTACTTTGACAGTGTATATCCTTCGCTGGCATTGAACTGTTTTGGCCATGCGAGTATACTTAGTTTTTCAAAATATAAAATTTAAGGTGAAAAGTGAAGTGTACATGATGCAATAATTAGAATTAAAGGCTTGACTATCAATTTGGCTTAACAAAGTATGTGATAAAATACTTCTACCAAAATTCATTTTTATTTTAAGTAATCCTGGAAAATAAGCAGAGCACAGTGCATCACTAAATTCATTACTAAAAGGTCTCAGTAGACTTCCTTTGCATCATGATATATAAAAGTTATTTAGCTTTAAAAAGTTACTGTGCAGAGAAAAGGAAAGGATGTTGAAAAAGTCTTTTATTTTTGAATAAAAAACTACTAATGAGATTTTTACCAATAAGTGAAATCATGGAAAATTTTCAGCCTTGTGTGCCCAAAGGATGTATAATCTACATATGAATTATCAAATTTTAATTAATTCTTAGCACAGTGCTTGGCACTTTATAGTTATTCCGCAGACTCTGAATGCAGGATTATAGAATTATTGTTAAATTGCTTTTCTATGGTATTATATGCGATTTGATTAAGGAGACATCCTTTTGTTCACTCAACTCCTGTGAAAACAAATCTTTCAATGCTTATTTGTAGTAGTGGCAGTGAATAAGAATAAGTCCGTCATTATCCAAAAGCAGAATAGGGCTTCTCAATTGTTTTTGGTTTTAGAAATTTAAAATTACACAGCTATAAACCTTTTAGTGCTAGTGTTGTGTATATCCTTGAAATAAGCTATGAAGAGAAACCAGATAATCTTCACTTAAGATAGAAGTTGGCTCCTATTTTCCAGTGTCCTGGCCCGCTGATGCTCAGAGCATGTCTGCTAGCAGATGAGTGTTCTGGTCCAGTTGAAAATGACTTTCAAGTAATACTCATTGAGTGTCACTCACTACAGGCACTCTCATAAGCACTCAGGATATTATGGTGAGAGAACAGACCAAATCCCTGCCATCATTGACAACACATTTTAGTGTAGAAAACAGGCAATACATATGTTGAAAACAATGCAGTGATGAGTGTCGAGGAGACAAATAAAGGCAGAGATAGGAAAAAAATAAAGCAACAATGGGAAATTGGGGGATTTGAACTTTTAGACAGGTGGCTAGGGATGGAAGCCTAAGGGAGATTTGTGAGTTATGGCCTGAAGCTGTAAGGGAAGCTCGGCCATGTGCTTTAGAGCTAGTACTTAACTTCTCCTGTCTTGGTGCCCTCATCTATAAAGTCTGGCACTGATTTATTAAAGTCCACAGAAATAATAATGTCAACTTATGGTGTTAGTGATCATGAGTGAAGCACTTAGTGCCTGGCATGTAAAAAACACTGAAAAATAAAACAGAATGAATAAAACTGCAGAAGTTAGTCAGTTGGGTTTTGGGGGTTGGGAAGCTATTTAAACAGGAGCTTAGTTTTGGATGTGGAAGGTCTGAGAAATCTGATAAGGTTTCAAGGAAATAACAGAAAGCCTGAAGTTTAAAGGGAAGGGGGTTATGGGCTAGAGATCAGTTGGTAAAGCCTAGGCTATAAAATTGATTGGCTAGTTTCATGTTTATAAATATTGGGTATCTGTAAAACAGATACAGTCAGTCTTAAGATGTGATAACTTTCTTCTAAGAGCAAGGTAATTGTATTGTTTAATACTGTCTTGCCAAATTGTCTGCATTTTGAATCACCTGCATTTTGAGTCACCTGTGGAGTTTTAAAAACTGCTGATGCCTGTGTCCCACCCACAGAATCATGGTTTCGTTGACCTGGGCTGTGGTTAGGGCACTGGACGTTTTGGAATATCTCCAGGTGACTCTGGTGTGCACTTTTGAGAGTCACTATTACTAAGAAGAAATTCCTTGATCACTTTCATTCTCTGCCCCTTAACCATAATATTCAAAAGCAATTTCCTTCTATATTTAACTAAGAAATGTTATTTGTATAGTGAACAGTTTATTAAATCTTTTTTGTGTGCCTGCTAAGTTCCCAGCATTTATTACCTTATCATGGCAATAGCATGGCAACTTCACTAATTTTCAATACCAATAAATAATACCATGGAAGTCTACTTTTAGAAGGTAAGTGAATGCTGATATTAATCATGGTATAGATAGAATTCAAAAACTAAATTATTAATATCACTAACTGGTAGGATCTATAAAATCATTTAAATCTTTACCCAAGATAAAAAATGTTATTAGCCACTCAATTTGTTAGAATCAGCTAGTATCATTTATTGTTCTTTAGACATTGGTCTCACAGATAGCAGTGCTCATTAATAGAATGTCCCTTAAGAGCAACACAACTTCCATGTGGGAACTGCCATGTCTGTATGAACTGTATGACTTCATTGTAATCAATGAAGTCAACATTTACTAAGCACTTCCCAGGCACTGCTCAAGCCAGTGGGTATCTACTCTTCTGAGATATAAACTGTAGTGGAGAAAAAAACTGCTGTTAACAAGAAGTAAACAGATAGATGGAAACAGCATAGATAGATGATAGATAATAGATAGATATATGGATAGATATAGGTAGGTAGGTAGGTAGGTAGGTAGATAGATAGATAGATAGATATTGAATTTCTTAAACAGATAAAAACTGCAAAAAATAATAAAGTAGGGTAAGGAGTTAAGGAATGCTAGAAGGTAGGGTGTGGAAGCGCAGTGACTTAAGAGTGTGGCCAAAGACTTCTCAGAGAAGGTGACCTCTGAACGACCTAAGTAAACAAAGAGGGGAAGCCATGCAATGATCAAGAGTAGCCAGGGCTTGGGAGCAGCCAGTGCAGAGGCTGGAAAGGGGAAGAAACTTTTATTCTTTGAAGAAGTAGCCGAAGGTAGATACAATAAATCGAAATGTCGATAGAGAATGATGGATGAGGTCAGAGAGAAAAGAAACAACTGAACAATAAACATAACACCAAATAGGCCACAGTAAGGATTGTTTTGTTGCTTTTGTTTTTTCTTGCTATATTTTTCCTGAGTCCTTGAAAGACTTTGGAGGTTTGCTTAGGAACTGAAATGACCCAATTTATGTTTAAAGACATAATTTTTGGCTGCCATATGAAGAGTAAATCCATATATATTCAAGGCAAGGTAAAAGCGGGAACACAGGTAGAAGTTCCAGCATCAGTCCAGGCAATAGTTGATGGTGAAGCAGAGGCAGCAGGTAGCAGGTAGATGGTGAGAGTTCTGATGCAGAAGACATGCTGATGTGATCACCAAAAAGGACTCACTGATGGACACATAACACCTACAGATATGTAACCAGAGGCACAATCCTAAAAGTCTCAGGTTTCTAGTTAAAGCTAGAATTAAAGCAATAATTAATTATCCTTATAGGAAAAGTGTTTCTTGTGTAACAGAGAAAATACCTGTATTCATATATCCACGCTATTCTTATAGAAAAACTACTTTTTAAAACCTGTTATCCTTTCTTTTAAAAAAGAAGATTTATTTATTTATTTGAAAGGCAGAGTTACAGAAGGAGAGAAAAGGACAGAGAGAGGGAAGAGAGAGCTTTTCCATCTGCTGGTTCACTCCCCAAGTAGCCACAATGGCCAGTGCTGGGTCTATAGTAAGCCAGGAGCCAAGAGCTTCTGGGTCTCCCAGGAGGGTGCCAAGGCCCAAGTACTTGGGCTATCTTCTGCTACTTCCCCAGGTGCATTAGCAGGAAGCCAAATTGGAAGTGGAGCATCAGGGACTCAAATCGGCATCCAAGTGGGTGCTGAATTTACCCGCTACATCACAGACTGACCTTATCCTATCTTTTCTTTTTTTTTTCCATAGAAACCTTTTATTTAAGGAATACAAACTTCATGCATTTCATAAGTACAACTTTAGGAATATTGTGATTCTTCCCATCATACCTGCCCTCCCATCCACACTCCCACCCCTCTTTCTCCTCCCTCTCCCATTCCCAGTCCCATTCTCCACTAAGATCCATTTTCAATTTTTCAATTAAGTCTCAGGCTGTGTCTTAAACTCTTGAAGAGCCAGAATCACTGAACTGATAGCTTTTGGTGAAACTACCTCTGTTAAATTATGGTAGGCATAGCAATTTAAAGTTACCTCTGTGATAAATAAGTTGATCAGAAATTATGTTTGAAATAGTGACAGTGGTGTTGCTGTTGCCTGCTTACCACTATGTCTAGATCAGGGATTCTTCCACTTGCAGGGATGTGAGGTTGAGAGAGTTCACTGTATCACCATCATATTGTTATTTTGCCCTTGTTCCCCCCTCCCTGTTTCAACCCACCCTACACCACACATCTCTTGACTAATCAACATCACTTTAGCATCTCATATAGATATGTGTTAGGTAGGGGAACAAGGTCTGGGTGGATAGTTTGAGTAGCAGTTCTATCTCTATGCTCGATGTTTTAGATCACAGTAAAGGACATAGACTTGTAGATTCAGGATATTGAATCTGAAATTTATCCACTGGAAATGAGTTGAAAGATTTGGGGCAACATTTTTAACCTTTTAGAGCCTCTTTGTGCTCATCTGTAAAATATAAGGATTCCTAACCTTAAGTGAGATTAACTGAGATAATGAATTTAAGGAATTTAATAAGGTACCAGAATATAGTAAATGCTCAAAAATGATAATAATGATAACTATAGGTTCATCTCCTCTGTATAACTTTACCCAGTAGTCTTAATATTTTCTTAATATTGTATTCTAATATCAAAGGAACTCAAGCCAGACTTCCTCGAGTTATATAACAGCTTTACCATATATAAACTTTGTGACCAGGGTCAGTGCTCTGGTGGCTCCCAGGCCTGATTTTGGCCTGGGAAAGCATTGGAAGATGATCCCAAGTGCTAAGGCCGCAGCACCCACATGTGAGATACGGAAGAAGCACCTGGCTTCAGATCAGTCCAGCTCTGGCCATTGTGGCCATTTGAGGAGTGAGCCAGTAGATGGAAGGCCTCTTCTGTCTTTCCCCTCTCTGCCTGTAACTGTACTTCTCAAGTAAATAAATAATCTTTTTTTTTTTTAAAAAAAGAGGGTTAAAGAGCATAAAGTATATGAAAAACAAAGGCACGGTACTTGGCACATACTCATATAAGGGCTATTTTATAAGTCAACTACTATAAATAACACTCTCTCAATACCTGATTTCAAAATTATAGTTAAAAACTAAGGGACCACAGGCCGGTGCCGTGACTCACTAGGTTAATCATCTGCCTGCGGTGCCAGCAGCCCATATGGGTGCCGGGTTCTAGTCCTGGTTGCTCCTCTTCCAGTCCAGCTCTCTGCTGTGGCCCGGGAGTGCAGTGGAGGATGGCCCAAGTGCTTGGGCTCCTGCACCTGCATGGGAGACCAGGAGGAAGCACCTGTCTCCTGGCTTCAGATTGGTTCTGTGCCAGCTGTAACGGCCATTTGGGGAGTGAACCAATGGAAAGGAAGACCTTTCTCTCTGTCTCTCTCTGACTGTCTATAACTCTACCTGTCAAATTAAAAAAAAAAAAAAAAACTAAGGGACCCTGTCTAGCTTTTCTATTTTCATTTTTACAAGATCAGGTAAATTTACATAATCTGAAGGAATGAATTAAGTTGGTTGTTACTCTACCATCAGTCAAAGATAGAAGGAAGTTTAGATAGTATGCTTAGTTGATCCATGTACATAGGATACTGGTTTATCGAGAACCCCAAAATGGAACTTAGTTCTTCAGTTTGCCTGTCCAAGAAAGATTAAAATAACCAGATAACTGTCAGAAATATCCTTTCCTTCTGAACCATGCTACTATTTTTCCCTGACATTTCTTCCCTCCTGAATTTAATTTCTTTTCATTTTCTCAGCATGTGTTATTTCTGAAATCATCTCTTTTTTAGTCCTTCATAAAAACTTAATGCTAGCAATAAGTAAAATCTGCTCCTAAAAGTTGAATAGTTTAGGGCCGGCATTGTGCGTAAAGCCACCACCTGTGACACCAGCATCCCATGTGGGCACCAGTTTGAGTTCCAGTTGCCCCACTTCTGATCCAGCTTCTTGCTAATGTCTCTGGGAAAGCAGTGCAAGATGATCTAACTGTGTGGACCTCTGCACCCACTGGGAGACCTGGAAGAAGCTCCTGGCTCCTGACTTTGGCCTGGCCCACCCTCGCTGTTGTGGCCATTTGGAGTGAGAACCAGCAGATGAAAGCTCACTCTTTCTCTCTCTCCTCTCTCTCTCCCTCTTTCTGTCTTCCCTCTCTCTGTAACTCTGTCTTTCAAATAAACAAATAAATCTTTTATAAAAAAGTTGACTAGTTTAATTTTTAAGCAGAGCTTTTTGTTTATTTTCTATTAGTCCTTGATAATATTCTCAGTACTATTTCAAATTGGCATTCTAGCAAATAACTAATTCTTCAACACAAAGCCTATGGTGCTGAGGATGTCAAAGTGGTTTTTATTGTGTATTAATTAATGCTGATAACAGCACTTTTGTTGAAGATAATAGTCCATTGATAACACTAAGATCATAATATGAATTTTACCTTGATACATTAGAGAGGTTTTCTTTCCTTTTATAGCTGGATTAAGTCCTGCTGAGATTCAGCAGTTATGGAAGGAAGTGACTGGAGTTCACAGTATGGAAGACAACGGCATTAAACATGGAGGGCTAGACCTCACTACTAACAATTCCTCCTCAACTACCTCCTCCACCACTTCCAAAGCATCACCACCAATAACTCATCATTCCATAGTGAATGGACAGTCTTCAGTTCTAAATGCAAGGCGAGACAGGTAAATCTCGTGTACTGTGTTCTGTATTTATCACATTTTATTGTCACCATTGATGAAACCAAAATAGTAACTTAACAGGATCAAAAAATGTAGGACAACAAATTAAATGGAAATTGTTAGTTTATTTGTCTTATATATTAGGGGTACTTCAAAAAGATAGTGGAAATAAAAATTTAAAAGATGAATTTACTTTGGTGCTCATAAATTTCAAAATCTCTATTTGAGAGGTCTTCCAAAAGCTCATGAAAAATGCATAAATGAAAAAGAATTATGCATGAAATTTGTTTTTGCACCAAAATAAACTTACCTTTTAATTCCATTTTCCATGAACTGTTCAAAGTCCTCTTGTATTTGTTTTCATTCCAAATACCACCAGTTTGATGGATACAGTTGCTGAGTTTGACAGCAGAAATTTATTTTCATACATATATGTGGAATGATAGTTTCAATGCACTTTTATGACTTGAATGCTATTCCTAACATGATTGCTATGAACATTTTTAATTTTAAAATGTGTTTACTTAATTTCAGATAATTAAAGATACATACATAGCTTCCTTAATATATGTTTCAAACATGTGCTTAGAAATCAGAGAATAGAAACACATAACTACTTAAATAGAAACCAGAATATGGAAGACCCAGTTTGCCTTTTTTATTTGTGTGACACTATGGAATTTGTAAATAAACTTTTTCTGAATAAAGTTCACTAAAAACATATGCAGAAAAATCATTTGACTTCAGTTACCAATGTTAAATATATGATGTTGGGAAATTTTTCAGCTTACTGTTTATTTTAGTTCCACAAATACTGTCTTTGTAATAGGAGCATACAAGTAATTTTCTCCATTTAGTTCCATTTATTCAAGCATATCACTATAAAGTCTTTTAAAGTAAATTACATTAAATACTGTTCATAACAAAAATCTCTTCTTAAAATATGAACTATAAGTGTAGAATTACACAGTAGCTGTTACATACAGCTGTGTCATATGTAAGTGCAGTGTATTGATATTGTTCTGTTTGGTAATATGGATATCTACTATGCTGCAACAAATTCTTTGTCAAACAAATATCTTTTTAAAAATCTATATATTTAATTAAAATGTAGTTTAAAACAACATGCTGTAATTTTGTAATGTTCCCGCACCTTCATTTGATTATAATGGAAAATTTTTAATGTTAGCTTTTATTATTATAAAATAGTAATGTCTCTGAATGCTCTCATGCTGTTGTTTTAATTGAGATTAATTTGATGATTATGTATTTCAGAAGTTGGTTGATTTCTCTATTATCTGTATAACCAATATAATACTCACTTATCAAAAGTCTTTGATAATTATCCACAAATCTAGCCAATACATACTCTTCCTAAGTAAAATTTTTAATCAATTACAACTTGCAGAAATATGTATACTTCACACAAATCTACCCAGCAATTCCAGTGATCCTGAAGGTCCACTTCGTTTTAAAAAAAGAAAATTCCAAAAGTCTAACAGTGACTGTCGTATTATTTAAAGAACTGATTTTTTTTTCATTTGACCACATATGAATATCTATTTTTTATTTAGAGGTAAAATGTTATATTAAGGTCATATGGCAGGATTAGCATATGATATTATACAGTCCTCTTAGTTTTTCATCCTTTATTAACAGCCATCTTTGGCTCTATTTCTCCTCTAATTGGAATATCATCTAGCCTTGGCAGTTGAACTATTCAATAGAACGATTAAATTTTTCTGACTGCTCTGAGCTGAATTGACCTGTTTTGACCTGTTTGTCACTGATCGTAACCTGACAGGCGCTAGCAGCCTGCAACGATTATGGCTTTCTGAGATGAATCTGACGTTGTGTTCTCTTGCTGCAGCTCGTCACATGAGGAGACTGGGGCCTCTCACACTCTCTATGGCCATGGAGTTTGTAAATGGCCAGGCTGTGAAAGCATTTGTGAAGATTTTGGACAGTTTTTAAAGTAGGTTTTCTACAGTTTTGCTGGGGGAATGGACTGTGTGGGAGTGTTAGGCATATTGTTCTAAACATACAAGGGATAAAGGAAATAAAGATCTATTGTAATACACACTTCAGATTTTCTGTGTGTTCCAACAAGTGGATTTGCACGTCAGGCTGGGCTTATCATGTCATTTTCATCTTTTCATGAAAATATTTCACAAATCATTCAATAAAGGTTTTTGAATGAATAAAAAAGATTAGCTGACTATAACAGTATCATTAATCTTTAGGAGACATGTTAGTAAGATAGGAGTCTCTTCAAGTTCCAGTTTCTAGTGAAAATTTCAGGTAATGTTATGTGAGTAGTCACAAATATATGGAGTCATGTACATTTACTTAAATAGACATTTTGCAAGGTTATTTTTAAATGTAGATTTGATATCTCTAAATAAGTCTTTAAACATTAGGTATATATATCTAACAACAAGAATTTAAAAAAATTAAAGTGAATAGTGTCTGAAATTTACATAAATGACTACATTTCATTTACTATGTTACTGTTTGCCCTCAGAAATCTGAGGAAACCTACATGGCTGCCTATCTGTGTAACAGATTACATGGCTTCTCTTACTTAAAATCAAAACTTTGTGTATCCTTAATTTCTTTATACCAATTGTTTAATTCTTAATGGATTCTTTTTCAAGTGAGAATATTCATCTTTCATGAAACATCTTCCATGCACAATTCTGGTGTACAAGAGATCTAAACAGAGAGCTCCAGATAGGTTTATGGAGATAAGTAACTTCACCGGCTGAGACTCTTATGTTGTCATGGTGCAGCTAACAGGGTGAATGAACTGTTTCATGCTTCATCAACAATTAAGTTAATTAGCTCATTTGAAATTGCACTGCTTTGTTGCCAGGATGTTGGCAGAAACATCAAAAAGATGTGTTTACAAATGGTAGACTGACTACAGGGTATACAGCAAAAGCACCTTAACAGCAAGGCACAAGTACTTGGCATCATAGTAACTTTATTTAACTGAATTACTGTAAGACTTCCACAAAGGTGTTTTAATCTTTTATCATTTCTGAACAATTAAGAAAAAATTTGCTTCAGATGCTGCAATGACTCTTTGTAAATGGCCTTAAGTGAAATTTTGCCTTTCTTTTTTACCAAAACAATTCTGAGCTGTCATTTTGTTGGGTGTGAAAATGATTATACCATTGAAAACAAAACAAAGTATTAGAAAAATGTTAAGTAACTTTGCTAAAGTTTCTAATTAATGTTTGTGAAAAGAAAGAATGTAGGGATATCAATTACTTTTATAACTTATTTTCATATATCTTCACTTAAGTATATTAGCTTTATCAATGTATTATTTCTCATGATTGAAATTATTTACAGGACTATTGCTGCTATTTGTTAAAAATGGTGATCGAAGCCATAAGCCCACTCACCATGCATTTTCAGGTTCTAACTTATTGTTTCTAACAAAATTCAAAGTAAATATTTGGGAAAAAATAACATATCATTCCTTTATATGATTTCTTTTATGGCACATGGAGAGGAGCATTTTTATGCATCTCAGATATTTAGATTCTTTGTTACTAACAAGCAGATGAACATGAACCCTAATTTTAGTCTCTGTGGCCTTTTTTTCGTATTCATGCCTGTGTTTTTTAAAAATTTAAGAAATTGCAATTTAAAAAGGCATTTTCTTTCAATTAAATATCAACTTTGGTTCCAAAGACTGATGATTTTTCCAGTCCATTAACTTTATGGAGATGATAGACCTAGTGACAGTAGATTTTAAGACCTTTGTTTTAGTCCATTTTTGTTGTGATAGGCTTAAGATTCTTTAACTAAAAGATCTGTTATAAATTATGTTAATAGAGCTAATGTCACTATATTGTATCAAAATTAACATTAGAATTACTTTTCATACTGGTGTCTCCTTTTTCTTTAAAAATATCTGAGAAAGTTGGGAGAAATAAAATATTTTATTAAATGACGTAACTTCAGTTGTTCAGAAGAAAATGTTTATTTGGTATCTGGGTAGACAGTGAGATGAAGAAAGCACCACCACTTACACAGATTTTCTAAGAGGACTCTGTTTATCTTTTATACTAATGAAGGGAACTGAGGTTTTGGAGGGAAAGCTGTCAGCCAAATAAAAAACCTGTGAAAGATTTTTTGGCCTCAGTTTTCTTGTTTCCACATTCTCACAAAAGTTTATATCGAATATTTATTTAAAAGTTTTTTAGAAAATTAAAAATTGGCATTTTTAATTCTGAAATACACTAGAAATAAATTTTACAGCCTCAGTTGTAATTCAGAATTAGATAACTTATCCATTGTTTGCAAAATAAATAAATAAATAAAAGGAAACCAACCAGTAGCAGTATTTAGCCTATATATGTTAAATAACAAGGGATAGTAGCTACTAAGAATCCCAAATTCCCTTTTGCACATTACATCCCCAAACAGATTGGTCAAATTCCTTTATTTTTGCCAAATGAAAATACATCAGAGAACAATTGCTTATGTATAACATAGACATATTCTCATGTGTTACATACATTCATATTCTTATATACAGTCCTTAATATTCAAGTGAGGCATTCATTTCTATGGGGAAAATGCCTAAAATAGCAGCTGTCATTTATAACAGCAAGATGAAAATAGAAGTACTAGTGTACAGAATGAAGAAGGAAGTCCAGGCTAAGAACATTTAGGAAAATTTTGAACTTTAAAGTAGGTGTTAATAGAAGCTAACCATTTTTTTTGACCAGTAATTGAGGATCTCACTAGATCACTAAAAGCATGTAATACTAGTCCTTCATTACTGTCTTATAAATGTCAGAGTGTAATAGCATCTGACAAAACTTTAGTATAGTTTGTCTGCAAAATTAATTATCATTCCACTGGATCTACATCAGCTTGAATATAGTTGGAATGACTTTTAGAGCTTAAGCCAAAAGGTTTAAATATAGCATTCCAGTTAGCAGACAAGTGTTCTTGAACCTCTGTGTGCACATGCCAGCAAACACAACATGGTTGAGAGACAAGGAGGGAAATAGATGCATTCCTTTAAGAGAGGCAGATTGGTTAGTATCCATAAAATATCAGTATATTAAAGGTTGATTATTTGATGAACATAATTTAGTTTGCTACAAGCTGAATTTTTCAGGATTGATGCTGTATGCAGAGCAACATAAGCGGTAGTGGAAACAGAATAGTTTATTGAAGAAAAATTTGTTGTCCTTTCTTGCAGCTGACTACTCAAAAAATTATGCCCTTACTTAGTGTGTATTGTCTATTTCTTTGTCTTTGACTAGGCAGCATGGCTACAAAATTATGACCTCTAGAAGGCATTCTTTGAACTTGTCAGAATGTTGTTTCTTTTGGTGACAGTGCCCCCATCTCTCAAAACTAAGGCATCTCACATAATCAGCTAAATGAATAGTGACAGCTAACATTTTGTATTTAAACTCCTGTCAGTGTTTAAACATAAAAAGCTTGATGCAAAATAAATCACACACCAGTGATATGCAAGTGAAACATTTTGTTAAAATAGTCTCTGACATACTTGGATTTAAATCTGGTCCCTTTTTAGCGTATAAAATGCTAGAACTTTAAATGAATTTTAAAAATCTAGAGCTTTAAATTGAATTGCTAATCTGGTGTGTATATAATTGAAATTACCACATGCATTCATAACCATAAAAGCTCTGTTAAAGAGAATTGTGCAACAAATAAATTAGTAGGATCCTTTCCTACTTTTTATCATCCCCAAATGCTTGCTTAATTATTTTTAGAGAGAATTTGACTACCTATCTACATTTTTTTCCTAGTTCATACTACCTACCCAGCACCCAGATTCAATGCAGTTTTGAAAGAACGTCAGTCGACCACATCATTTATTCCATTTTGAAAACAAAAATCAATATACCTATAAAGTGACCCATAAATTAGAACTGGCTCACACAATGTTTGTTCAGTGCTGCCTTTCTGAAGGCACCCCTTGCATTTTTTCTTCACCTCTCTGTTTGAACTGCAGTCTCGGTAAGAGGCTCATTAGGGGACATTAGGGACTGGAGCTAACCAGAATTCCAGAGCTTGCTTTGCTCTTATTAATGCATAGTAGAGTAGAATGCATTTAAATATTTCATAGGCATTCAGTAATTTGTGTGTAATCGCCTTGTTAGCAGACCAGTAGAAGTAGAACAGGCCTGTGAAATGGTGTTAGTGATTGCATGGGTAATTTACAGACCTTTGCCATCAGAAAAGAGTATTATTGTTGGCTAGTATGAAGCTGTGAAATAGAACTAGCAATAAGTAAAAAAAAAGAAACTTAATAAAGGTTTTGTAACAAGCATCTTCAGGGATAACAACCCCACTTGGTCCTTTTGAAGCAGCCATAATTTATGACATAGGCAATATATCAAATGCATAAGATAGTATTATGGAGCATTCATATGAAAAGGGTATTTGCAACATTAGTTCCAACTTCCTGCAAGGGACATGATTAAATGATTAATGAAATGTCCCTTTGCATATGCATTTTGAAACAGCAATTAGGCACTGACGGAGAAAATCCACCAATCCTCTCATTTTTCAGTATTATCTCATTCTTGATTTATAAATCATAGAGAATTTTTGAACAGCAATATGTAGTACCTGAGATAGTTATAAAAACATAAAAGAGAATAATTTGGGCACAAAATAGTCATAAATACATAAATTCATAATTTAATGTTAATACTTAGCCTATTTATTTAGTCTTATTGCATTGTATTTATATCCGACACTATTTCTGTACTTTGATTGGCATAATTAAGTATGGGGAATGAATAGGCACTATTATTTTACATATCACTGGTAAACAATAGCGAGGAAAGGAGAAGGGAGATGTGGCAGAGGTATGTATGTGTTTTTCAAGTTCTCAGTAATCCACTGGAGGCTGTTCTATAAATGATCATTGAAGGGCTGCAAGCTAGCCTATAATTACAGGAAAGAAAGTGGCAGCTCTGGCATTTCATAACTATGTGTCCTCGAAAAGTGCTTTGTGAGTTTGTCACCAATGATAATTTAGATAGAGGCTCATTACTGAACATCACAACACTTTAAAAACCTTTCGCCTTCATACAGGAGAATAAAGGACTATTTTAATGGCAAGGTTCTTTTGTGTTCCACTGAAAAATTCAATCAAGACAAAACCTCATTGACTATTATTGTAGTCTACAGTCTCTATTCTAATAAAGGCTGCATAGATAAATTGAATAGGTCTCTAAGACCCAAGTACATAATGCAAACATTTTGTACATTTTTTTAGTTCTTTAAATATAAGATAATGATTATCACTGAGAAGTAAACAACCGTAAAAAATGTTTAAAATGATTTCATATAAAAATAAACATACCACACTGAATATACTTTTTCTTCTGAAAGTGTACATTATATTTGTCTGACTTGCTCTGTTTGCACCCTCATCTTTGTAGCTGAAGCATTTTTAAAAATATACATCCTTTAGATTGATTTGAGGGAAATTATATGTGTGTTACTGAAGAGTTCATAGTGAAAAACAAAACTCACAAAAAGCAATATTAAACCTTAAGAGTACACACAGTGAAGTATTATATTACGCCGATAGAAAATTGTCTCATTGTTCATTAACATTTGGAAAGAAAACCCTGGAAACCAGTCTGTACATGTTGTTTGTTGTCCTGGTAATGAGAATCTGGTGACACACCATGGCTGACCTCTGGTTAACTCCAACATCAGTTTTAGTCCTCATCACAGTTAGGTTCAGAGCAGAAACCATCAGAGCTGAGCTGAGCTTAGAGCACTCAGGTGTAGTAGACAAGCCCCTGCCACACTCTGGCCACACACCTCCAACCTGCCCACCTCACTATTTTAGTCCACAGCTTCTTGTCAGCCAACAGCAATCTCAGCCAGTAGTGCTGAGATACCAGGTTTTGTTGTTATGATTAGTGAGGAGGTATTAAAACAAACTGGATTGATTTATCAAGGTTTGGGGCAGAATGGAAGAAATGCTTCTGACTGCTGAATTCTAGACCTACTAACAAATACACCTAACTGTTTATAAATTAGTTCCTCCACAGCAACATCAATCTGATTTCTTCCCTATGTGTATTTCATCTACGTCTGTCTAGATATTTTTGTCTGCTTCATTTCTTAACTTCAAAAATACAAGCAAATATTGCAATGGGTATAAAATAGCTGTTGAATTCAGTATACTCAGGGCCATAATAACTCCTTAGACTATTTGCCATTCCAAATGATACTTGAGCCCACATGGGTAGTTATATAAATTATTATTTAATTTTCTGAATATTCCTTTCTACGTATATGAAGGAATGGTAAAAATATCTCTTAAATTGCTTCTTTAGTTTGTCTATTGGCAAAACAGATGCACCAAAGAATATTGAATTACTTGAAGATTGCTTTTTTAATTTTGAAAGGTTTTGAATAAATTATATATTACAGATTACAAAGTGCCTATTATCAAATATTTTCACATTCATCAGAGATGCTACTCTACTAAATTACTTTTGGTGTATTAACATACCACTCATTAAAGAGATCTCTGCAGACATTATGTAATGATAATAATAATAGATGAACACATATTCAAGATTAGGGTAAGATCATTAAGACGTCTTATCATTCCCCATTTCTGTATAAGTTTAGGACAGATGTCTCCCAATGAGGACTCTAGACATGCAGTGTCAGTCTTATGATTTCTGTTGATGGGAATCTTCAATACAGTTTACTACTGACAGTAAATTATCATTCTTCATGACCATTGATGTTTCCATGGGATAGTAATTTGCCATCTCTACAGAATTCACATCTCTACAGAATTTCACATCCTGGTGAAATAAGGCATTGCTCACTAATAAACATCACAGAAACAACAAACTGTTTTAACAGAAATGGGATACAGAATTGCCTTTGTTCTCTTCAGAATTACTTTTGGTTCATACATTCATAAGGTATCCGTTTTCTTAAAAAAATGGCATCAGTGTTTGAAATACATCTAGTGATTTCTACTATTACTCTGTAAATGGTTTGGAGAAATATTTTTGTAATAACAGAAA
>NC_091434.1:150009093-150011593 GCF_964237555.1 Oryctolagus cuniculus
TTCATAGAGAAGCAGAACAATTCAAATCAGTTTTCTTGCTTGGTCGTGTAGATGGCTGCGTTGCATGAAAGGGACTGGAGTTTACCTCTTAGGAGGACCGTTTGACTATGTGGGAGAAATCTTTGTAAGTGCTGCCCTGCGTAAAAATTTTGCTAATTGGATGCTATTTGTGACAAAAGATGTGTGGTAAATATGACAGAGGTGATAGGAGTTTTTTTGATAATGAAGAACAGGGCCTTTGTGGGGAGTAATGAAGGGCACACTGTTAAACAGCCTGCATACATTCTCACCTTTTTCCTTTTTTCTACCCTGACACCCACTTTCCAGGGTACATCAGCATTAAGTGACACTGTAATCATAAATTGAAAATGATACTTCCAGAGGAATTGGCAAACTTGACATTTCATTATATTTGTTAACACATGCCACAAATGATTGTTAGTGAGGAAATTCCATTTCCCTCTCTCCATCTCCAATCAGATTTAATTTGAAAATTTTCAGCCTCCTCCGGCTAATTTGCAATTAAGACAATTTTGTTTGAATATGTAGTAATGTCATTACCATTCCACCAAATTAGCAAGGAGACTAAAGGTCAGTGTAAAATTTTCCAGCTGGCTGGAGCTTCTCAGCTGAGATTTGGGACTATGGGAAAAAAAAAAAAAAAAAAAACTGGCAGCCACAGGATAGCAACTTACTTTAAGTCCTATTGGTTGAAAACATCACGTCCCTGGTTGTTGCTATTGTTGCTTCACCAGGGGCTAGACCTGTTTAACAACAGGGGCAGGAATAATCAGCAACTGGCTTTTATTTAAGGAAATAGACTTTCGCCGAAGTCTGGTAGGACAAGAAGGAGTTAGTCCTAAGTAACATTGCAGTAGATTATTAGATAACCTCTAACAGCATCCTCTAATTAGAGTTCTTATGATACAATTTCATCCTGTAATTAGTTGAGATTGGCTGCTTCCTTTTGCAGCTTATTAGTGGCAACACAGCTGTAGAAGTGAATCCACTCTCATTTGTCAAACCTTTTTAAGTCTTTTTCTCTTGTCTCTACCTTTTTCCTGCCCTTCTCTGGGGCCTTTGCAGCTAAATCTGGTGTCTAGTGTCACCATGTCGAAGAACATGTTGGAGACATCCCCACAGAGCTTACCTCAAACCCCTACCACACCAACGGCCCCAGTCACCCCGATTACCCAGGGACCCTCAGTAATCACCCCAGCCAGTGTGCCCAATGTGGGAGCCATACGAAGGCGACATTCAGACAAATACAACATTCCCATGTCATCAGGTAGGATATGAACGCTCAGTAGAGCTCTTTTACTTTGGGAGAGGAAAACTGTAGCTGAAGCAACTGGCCATGAGCCATTCCAGGGCACATGGCAACTCAAGTCATGATTTATGGAGTGATAATTGTTTTATTCCTGGTAAAAGGGGCGGATGGGGCGATTCCCTAAGCACATCGTGATGAATTGTTCTGAATGGTTGTTCAGGAAAGAATGCTCTCCCCATTAGAGACATTGAGAGATGTGTTGTCAGGATAGCCCATATTATCACCTCTGTTCAACGAGATCCTTTGATCTCTCAGAGGAAACAAGGCTATAGCGACCCCACCACTGCGCGTTGATGCTATGTGAGAAGAGCTGTTTAAAAGGACATATACGAAGCACTGCTGGTGCTTTATGCAAGACACCCCGGGCTTCGCGTGTTAAAGCAGTCTTTATTGGGGTGCTACCTAAATGAAATCCAACCTCAGCCGTGAAAGTCTGGTTGCTACTCTGCTTACTATGCGTTGTGAGAGGCCAAGTTTGCATGGAACAAAAATCCACCTTCTCTCCCTCTCTTACCCTTCTCCCTTCCTCCCACCCTCCCCCCCCCCCCAATCCCGGGCGTCTGGATAATCACAGTCACACGTTGTAACCATTATTAGCCCAGAGCCCCCTTTTTACAAAAGGGGAAGTTATTTTCGGCATGGGTGCTCATGAGGGTTTTGTGTTTCTTTTGTTAGATGGCCACAGATGCCGAGAGATGATCCTGTTGTTCTTTAAGAAGTATTAGATGAGAAAAGCAAAGATTATGGCAGGGGGCAAAAGTCCATGTAAGAACATGCCTGAACCACCCGCTTAAAAGAGGACCTGGCTGTTGGAAAAAATCCTCAGGCCAGCTGGTCACACTGCTCCCCAAGTACCGCCAGCAACTAGGGGACGCTTCATTTGCACTTCGCGTCAGAAATGGCCTTTTCCATATAATTCAATTCCACTGTCATGCTCTGTGCTTTCGCTAGTCAGTGGCGTTCTCACTGAATCACTTTACCAATACTAGGGAAAAGATGAAAAATCAATTATACCCGAATGTGAAATATTAGCAGAATTAACACCTAGTTTTTATTTTTGTAGAGATTGCCCCAAACTACGAGTTTTATAAAAATGCAGATGTCAGACCTCCGTTTACTTATGCAACTCTCATAAGGCAGGTAAGGAGGAGGAAAATTAACTTTGCCTGA
>NC_091434.1:150016593-150039093 GCF_964237555.1 Oryctolagus cuniculus
TGCTCCTCAACTTCAGTATTCCTCTGAAATTTGTAATGGTGTGTAAGTTAAACATACAAGTTTAAAAGGAGTTAAACTGTATCATATTCGTAATATGAAAAAGGGTGTCAAAATCTGTTTCAACATATCTTTTGGATTCTACCAAATGCCCTGTAATGATTGTTCTAGCAACCCTCTACAAATTCCTGGGGGTACTAACATTCTGTTGGACATAAAGCAGTGTCTAAGATTAATCTACATCTTCTGGGTCATTATCACAGTTTGGTTTGTGTGGTGCAATAAGAATATTCATGATGGAATAAGTTGTCGTAACTTTTACTACTATTACAGGTCTCTAAACCATTTATGAACTGTAGTCAAGATATTACCCATTTTTATAAACCGTAAAATGCAAAGTTTAACTGTTACCCACAGTTTACATAGACGCTAGTAAAGTGTAACTTTTTGCCTGTCTTATAAATCAGTGTAATTACATATTCAACTTTAATTACTGGTGCGTCTGTATTGGCAAGGTTTATATGTTATATTTTATGCAAGACTACGATTCCTATTAATATTTAGCAGCTAACTATATCATTAATTACTCTAAAATCTTTCCGCTACCATCTTTTTAATGGAGCTGAGAGAGTAGTAGTATTAAAAATTGATGTATTGTGGATTTCAGAAATGTGTATGACACTATAAAAAATGCTGGCCTTATTGAGTACTATCTAGTGTAATTTCTTGTTTACCAAAAAGTATTGACTGACGCTGGTAGAACTTAGAATTTGGGTGAGAAAAAATTGCAATCTGAATAGTGAAGGCTGTATACTGATCAGTTGTTGGGTGGAGTTGACAGTTACGCGTGTATTCCTAGAGGTAAACATCAAATACTGCTAATTTCAAGTTATTCAGGTAAGATCAGTCCTTTCACTCATTTTGTATATTTTCTTCTTCTATTTTTATATGAAATACCTAGTCAAGGGTCTGGAAGAGGAAAGGTGACCTTTTTATATGTCCATTTTCATGTGACCTTTCACAAGACACTGTTTTTGTTGACTTTTTAATCACTTTCTTCTGTGTGACATATTAATGTCTCTAAGATCATATGCCTAATTGCTTTATAGCACTTTTACTCTATCACCTTTGCGAAAAACACACTGTGAAAGTTAATGTGTTTTATCAGGTTCCAAACCATTACTTTTTCAAAATGGAAAAATTTGTCTTTTGGAAGTGTCTTTAGATGTATTAAATAATACAAAAGAAGTAATAAAACTCGAAGTAGAAAGAACATGAATATATGCTCTTGAGAGTAGCAGTACTCTAAAACAAGGGAAGGGAGCAGTCAGACAGAGTTTTTATATCCCTGCTTTATCCTATCAGCCATGCAGTGGTAGCTTGAGGCCTTTTACTTTCAGCGGTTCTCCTGAGTATGCTAATGCTCACTCCCTGTATAAAATGCTAAAACAATAAAACTTTAAAGAGCAAACAAGAGTTAGATCCTGTTTTCTCCCTTTACAAAAAGACCTATTTCAGAGAAATGAAAGACATTTATAATAAAAGTGTTTAAGCTGTTGGTGCAAACTCCCTGTGCCCATGTGCAGTATATAGGGTGTCATAAACCCTGCAAAGAAGAAATTTTTAAAATACAATTGTCCAGTGCTAAGCATATTAAAATAAAAATAAATGATTTAATAAAATCGTTCATTATATGTTATATTTTAGAACCTGAAATACTAATTGTGCTAAATTATGGTATTGCTTCAGTTAATGGTATTTTTTCATTTGGCAATTGATATTTGCTATTTTTCATTTTATTATTATAAGTCTAATGATGACATTTCTCAGAGAAATAGTAGTATATGTAAAACAACATATAAACATTGTATATTTAAAGACTGATGTACTGCCACTATGAGTTTAAAAAATTATTCATAGTCAGTGCCTCATATGTTTTATACTTATGTGAATTAGTACATGTGAAAAATAAATATATTTTCCATAGACAAAAGAGAAGCTTCTGTTTGCCTGTTGGAATAGATTTCAGAAAAGATAAAAATTAGAAAAGAGGGCCAGCGCCGCGGCTCACTAGGCTAATCCTCCACCTTGCGGCGCCGGCACACCGGGTTCTAGTCCCCGTCGGGGCGCCGGATTCTGTCCTGGTGGCCCCTCTTCCAGGCCAGCTCTCTGCTGTGGCCCGGGAGTACAGTGGAGGATGGCCCAAGTCCATGGGCCCTACACCCCATGGGAGACCAGGAGAAGTACCTGGCTCCTGACATCGGATCAGCGCAGTGCGCCGGCCGTGGCGGCCGTTGGAGGGTGAACCAATGGCAAAAGGAAGACCTTTCTCTCTGTCTCTCTCTCTCACTGTCCACTCTGCCTGTCAAAAAAAAAAAAAAAAAATTTAAAAAAGAGGCCAAATCTTGTCTTTTCCTAAATTACATAAATTACACTCAAATGTTAATTATCATGAAAAATATTGAGTCATTATTCATTTTTGGAGTCTGTCTCTGCTGCTAACGTTAACTTTTTTGCTTATTCGATGTCTAATATTGATGGGCCGTCACTTCATTACTCTGTATCTTAATTTTTACAGAGTTTTAAGATGCTTGTACTTAAAAAATGTTAAGCCATTTTGTGTGCATTATGAAACAAAGTAAAAATATTGATTTAGGTCTCAATCAAAACTTGGTTGCATATAATTGAATACATCCCATAATACTTTGTAAATTGAATAGAAGTTAGCAAATGTTTATAAAACACGTAACTAGTATATTTATGTGTCCCAAAATGAAATTGCAATCCTTGTTGTTGTAGAGGGCTGGTTATGTGGATGGATTGAAAACAATAGATGTTAGGTCCTAATGGTGTCAGTTTATGGGCTCTGGTGCCATATTGTCAGGATTGCAGTCCCAGATTCATCCCTTCACTGCAGAGTGGGAGTGGGCAAACTACTTAACATTGCTTTCCTCTGTTTTCTCAGCTGCAAATGAGATAAGTAATAATATTCTCACAAAGTGAGTGCCTAGAGCATAGTAACTGCTCCTTGTGACTCTCCTTCAATTGTGTACTAGGTACTGGGTTATATTACCACTTATCATACCTCATTACTGGCAATGAGGCCATAACCATTATAAAAATAGCTTTGTATTTATTACTTTTTTAAAAAAATTATTACTTTTAAAAAATAGATTTATTTATTTATTTGAAATAAATAAATTACAGAGGCAGAGAGAGAGAAAGATCCTCCATCCACAGGTTCACTCCACAAATGGCCACAACAGCTGGAGCTAGGCCAATCCGAAGCCAGGAGCCAGGAGATTCTTCTGGGTCTTCCACATAGGTGCAAGGGCCCAAGGGCTTGTGCTGTCCTCCACTGCTTTTCCAGGCCATAGCAGAGAGCGGGATTGGAAGAGGAGTAGCTGGGACTCGAACCAGCGTCCTTTTGGAATGCCAGCACTGCAGGCAGCAGTTTTTCCCACTACGGCACAGCACCGGCCCCTATTTATTACTTTTTAAAACACTAAGTTTGTGATTGTTTTCCTTGACGATCCCTTTTCTTTTCCTCATGATTCCTTTTCGAATGCATGAAGAAGACCAATAAATATGAAATAATATGGCATAGGTATTTACTCTAGGGAGCACATTTTTCCAAGTCAGTATGATAAAATATTTTTGAGAAAAGAAAACGTTACCTGAAGTGGTAGGCAATGAACAATTCAAATAAGACCAAGAATCAGGGACTTAAAATATGTGTCTAAGAAACACTGAGTATTAGGTTTGAAGGAATCTAGGAAACACACAGGAAAATAGAATTTAACATATGTGAGTTGTAACCAGATTGTCAAGCGACTTAAATGGGGGTGTGTTAGTCATTGTGGAGCTCTCATTAATGTGATGCACTTAGGCTGGACACAACCAGAGCTATGCTTCAGGAAGAGTCATCTGAAAATGTGCTGAAGAGCTATGACTTGATCAAAGTCATGGATAGGAGGATATTCTGGACCTGGAAGAGACCAGCGTCAGAAGGTGAATCCTTGCATTAGTGTCTGACTTAAGTACAAAACTAGGAATGGAGAGCAAAGAATCGATATAAGAAGTGCATTGCAAAGAAGTTCCAGCACAATACAACCAGTACATGCTGGGAAAAAGAAGGAAGTCAGGCAAAGCCATGCACTGTAGTTCCTTCTGCAGCTCTGGCGCTGCTCCTGTGCTCCTTTGGTACCAACCTGGCACCTCTTTTGTGAGCAGCAGCCCAGGAGACTCTGGAGCTCGCACAGCATATGAAAACTCAAGGGAGGAATCACAGCTCCGAGCAATCATGATCTTAACTCGAAGGTGGTGGGACAGGATGGTTCTGTGGTACAGTTTAAGACTAAAAGCCACTTAGTAAACTAATGAAAGCCTGTTGTGAACGGCAGGATATGCCAATGAGAGATCAGATTTTAGTTTGTTGGACAGCCAATCAATAAAACAGACACACCTGCACAGTTGGAAATGGAGGATAAAGATATAATTAATGTGTTCCAACAGCAGATAGGCAGTGTCTACCTGAAAGGGAACTGGCTACCTTGCCCCAACCTCTGTTCCTTCAGACCTGAAATACATTTTCAGTTAGAAAGCTGCAGTTCGTTTCCATCACATCCTGACTACAACAAAAAAATAGTTTTATTTGTTCTTTCCTTTTCCCCTCCCCTATTCCTTATTGTACATAAAGTCACTTGTGTATGTCCCCAAGCATATTGCATTTTTTTAACTAAATGGCCACTGGTAAATTTTGATTGACATCAAATGAAGATGGAATGGGGAAAAATATTGGTTCTGTGAACCAATCCATTAGGAACATACTCATTCAGCTTTTTATTCCACTAAGTTATTTTGCTCTCTCTGTTTTAACAAAACAACACAAAAATCCTTGCATACCTTGTTTGATTGGTGAATTGTAATGATGTTCATTAATCATTGTAAAACTTAGGACAGTTTTATGTTTTGTCCATAGCTGTTACATGTAGGATAGTCTGCTTTTAAGTAGGGATAAATTACTCAAAAAACATGAATCCTGGATAGTTGTCTCTTCTTGTTGTTTAAATAAACTTCTTGTTTTTTTATATATGTATAAATCATAGCCAAAGTAAAAGCCTTCAAAGAGAAGCAGAGAGTACAAGATAATGGACTCAAAGGGGAAAGATGTGTCAGTGTTTGACTTGCAAAATCCAAGAACATAAACATCTTCAGAAATGAAACATTGTTTGCTTAGTCTTTTATTTAACTCCACAATGGTAAAATTTTAGCTAGTGGAATATAGACATATACTGAGGTTGGTGGAGAAGGTGCTTTGCAGCATTTGAAGAACAGAATGGATATAAGCTAGTGTTTCTTACACATTAGTTCTACAGAACAAGAGATACTAAATTATCACTCCTATTCTATACTCTATATTTTTGTATTTCCTCTCCATTCCAATTTTTGCTGTTACAGGGCTCAGAATTAAGATTTTTGCCAAACTAGTGCATTTTTTTTTTTATTTCAAACCATTTGCATTTCTGCCCTTCCCTTTTTTGGCTTCATCTCTACTTTCCCTGCCTGAATTCTGCCTTCCCTTTCAGGATGACTCCTGTTTGCCAGGAGGCTTCCCCAACTCATTTTTCTGGGAAGACTTGAGCTCTACCCCACACTTCTAAAGTACTTGCTCCTTGTGCCCGTATTTGGAACTAACATTTTGTGTGTGTATGTGTGTGTGTGTGTGCATATGTGTGTGTGTACTCATGCATACATGTGTGCTCACTTTGCAGATATCATTAACTTAATGGCAATTTTCCTAACAGCAGACACTATGTTTTACACATATTACAGTATATGAAACCGCTACACATTCTGTTACACCAAGTAAGCCTTCAATAACTGTGTGATGCCAATTATGAAGAATCAAACTGAAGATGACAGTTAGTTACAAGTGATTTGATTTCACAAGGTAATACCTATTATGAGTGAAATATAGGATTCTCTTATAACCTTGAAAAAGAGAGAACAAAGAGATATTAGGAAAAACAAATAGCTACATTTACTTTTCATCATTAAGAGGGAGCTAAGAGATTTTTCTAAGTACTGAGAGAGTACACTTTTTAAAGTTTTAAGTTTTAATTTTAATTAATTAATTAATATGCATTTTATAATCATCTAGGTTTGTGTGAATAGAAAGTGGTATGACCCTACATTTTTTTTTTTTTTGACAGGCAGAGTGGACAGTGAGAGAGAGAGACAAAGGTCTTCCTTTGCCGTTGGTTCACCCTCCAATGGCCGCCGGCACTGCAGCCGGCGCACCGCGCTGATCAGATGGCAGGAGCCAGGTACTTCTCCTGGTCTCCCATGGGGTGCAGGGCCCAAGGACTTGGGCCTTCCTCCACTGCACTCCCTGGCCACAGCAGAGAGCTGGCCTGGAAGAGGGGCAACCGGGACAGAATCCGGTGCCCGAACCGGGACTAGAACCCGGTGTGCCGGTGCCGCAAGGCGGAGGATTAGCCTAGTGAGCCGCGGCGCCAGGCATGACCCTATATTTTACTTGTGATTATTAATCTAGACCTTGAAACATTTTATCTTGTTGAAAGAATTGAAAAAAATCATTGCAATTCATGCAATATAAATCAGATGAATGTTCAAGAGAATTTTAGTCAAAAATTTGAAATGTAAAAACCAGGTGGGATTGTGTAGGTTCTACATAATAATTTTATGAAACTTGTTTGGTTCTTTTCCATCGACTATTTGCCACTGAAAGTGATTACTTGATTTTTTTAATCTTTATTTTCCACTACCACTCTAAGAGTTAGAATCCATGTGCTGAACAATTGCAAAAAGTGCTTTAAGAGTCTGAGCTGCATATTACTGCAATTTATAATACTCTTCCCTTATACACCTCAATGTCAATATTCTGTTTTTGCCTGGTTCTTTAAGGTG
This sequence comes from Oryctolagus cuniculus, assembly GCF_964237555.1. Lineage (NCBI taxonomy): Eukaryota > Metazoa > Chordata > Mammalia > Lagomorpha > Leporidae > Oryctolagus > Oryctolagus cuniculus. The sequence goes on from NC_091434.1 coordinate 150,023,524, forward strand.
CTAAAGAATATGGATAAAAATTACTTCTGTTGCCTGTCTTACATAGACATTTGCCACTAAAAAAACCAACTTCTTAAAAAGTTGTGACATGTTTAGATGGAAATAATTTCAACTTCCTTTCTTTTTCCATGTGTTACCACTTAAGTCAATGGAAAGAGAAAACAACATTTGGACTAGACCTGCGAGATGAATCTATCCTGATAGAATTAATCCATTTCATGTATCCTACCCAACATGAGACAAAAAGATAATGTGAATGATGTTCTTACCATATTTAGTTCAACTCCACTTGTTTTATTAAACAGTTGTCTCTCCCTACTCTGTGTAAGTTGGCACAGGTTTGCCTCTTTATTTTTCCTGTAAAATGTTAAAGGGATTTACCACTTTTAGATTTTCGAATTTCCCATGCTGATTTTATTTTGAGGATTCTCCACACAAAACTTCCCACTGTCATGTCCTCCCCCTCTCTGATTATTAGCCTCTCTTATGTTGTCTTCAGATGGTTTCTTATGTGTCAGTGCTGAATCCTGTTAGCCTCTGTATCATTTCATAGTTCTACTGATAAGTAGTGTATATTAGTTGCAGGTGATTATTAATTTTCCCCTCCTGTTAAGCAGATATTTGAAGTCTGAGAGTTAGTGACCTTCCATAAAGAATGTTAGTATGTTGCATATAAAACTAGGAAAAAAAATAAATGTGTTGTGTCCTTAGAAGCCAAAAGTTTAGTGTAAGGAAATAAAAGCCTAAGACATCTTATAAAAAGAGCACCATAGTATTATTGCCATAGAGGTCAGATTTATCTTTTTGATTAGCATGTTGAACACATACTCTACATCCCCAGAACATTCTGTACATCACAAGTCCCAGTCCTCTTTACTACATCTTCTGTTTCTACAGAACCTCAGTTGTTACTCATTCTAATATTATGCTTTGGTCTCTCCTGTCAAATAATATTTTACCCCCAAAGACTTCTAAATGGGACTTCCAGACCCTCTCTTTATAAAACAGTACTGAAAATCTAAACTGCAAATTGTCATAAAACATAATAAAAACATTCAAGTAGATAACGTTACCATTCTCTCTACTTGCTTTGGCTGCCTTACCATTTAAATCCCTATTTGTAGGCACATGTAGGATGTACAGAACCAACAACTTTGGTTGGTGATATTTTATATAAAATCTCTAGAGATCTTAGATCTCTCTGTGGACAAAAGCATTTGAAATCAGAGTGGCTTGTACTTCAGAGGAAACCAATTGAAAGTGACTGACAAGTTGAACAAGTGGAATGCTCTCTCTCATTGTTTTCATTCCTGTTGAGCCTGTACTATTTTTGCTGATGTTTTGGATCATTATGTTGCATTCTGAAGTCCCAAACATAAAAGCATTTTTTAACTTTACACATGTCTTCACAGATTTTCTAATTAAGAGTTTTTCAGTCACCTCTAATTTTTTCCCTTAACATTTCTGGTCTTTTATAATATTTTTTTTGAGTTTAATTCCATTTTTATTTAAACTCTAAACTTTTTCATTAACTTTGCTAGTTACCTTTGAGATCTCTTTCCAAAGTGGTTGTACAGAACTTATGATTATTCCAGCTCTTTATCATCTCATCTTTTTTTTTTTAACGTGCTACAAGTGTGAATCAGTAGCTGCCGTTCCTTTTTACATTATTCCAGTCCCCATATGTGGCACTGACAACTCATTCCAGTTCCTCTTAATAAAAAGATCCTCCCAGAGGTACAGTACCTTCAGCTAAAAAGTGTTGTATCCCTACTGTGCCAATTGTGGAAAATTGTCGGTTCCTATAGGGTTTTGAAAGATTTTTATAGAACTATACAGATGTATCTGAAATCCGTGGTGTGAAATCCCACAATTTAGGCAAAGTGTGTCAGAAAACTTTGAGCTGACAGTATTGTAGCTTACTGGGTCTGTTTTATATCTAAAGAAGATACTTTGTTAGAAGACACATCTTCATTTGCACTGACACTAGTTGAGCCTTACGAATTATCTTTCTCTAAGGGTCAAAAAGCGGTGGACTAGATTGTTAAAGAATGAATATTTCTCCAACATTATTTTTTCTTACTTCTGTACCAGGAAGAAAAATGAAGATTTGACATACCCTTATGATATCGTAACTTCAGTTTTTGACATAGGGCTTGTGAAGGGGGTTATATGTTTGGTGACTATAGGCATATTATGAGTAAAGATATCTATTATCTGAAAACTGTCATTTTAGAACATTAATTTATGTGATAATTATATTTTAATGTACGTTCAAATAATGTGCCTTTTGACTATTTTGGCAGCATTTAAAATTTGCCATTCATATAAATATCATATTCTACTTGGGTATTTCAACACCAATAAACAATTTAAAACACAAGGTTATTTCTATTCCATAAGCAGTTTCCATGATCAGGTTAGAATTAAATAACTTATGTAAGCTTGACTATAATTTATATAAGAGGCAGATGATCAAAGTTTCATGTAACTAGCAAAACTAGTATTCGTTAGTTTGTTCAATATTATCTTCATATCTGAAGAATGAAAATGGGAGTAACAAGCAAAATACTTGAAAGGAAGGACAAGTAACCAATCATGGCACAATATTATCTTAATAAATTTATATATGCAATATTAAATATGAGATACATTTTGTTAATTAGGGAATCAGGAGTTGGCGCTGTGGCATAGTGGGCTAAGCCTCTGCCTGAGGCACCATCATCCCATATGGGTGCTGGTTCATGTCCCAGCTGCTCCTTTTCCAATCCAGCTCTCTGATTGTGGCCTGGGAAAGCAATGGAATACGGCCCAAGTGCTTTGGCCCCTGACCCATCAGGAAGATCTGGAGGAAGCTCCTAGCTTCTGGCTTTGAATCTGCTCAGCTCTGGCCATTGCAGCCATTTGAGGAGTGAAAACAGCGGTTGGAAGATATCTCTCTCTCTCTCTCTCTCTCTCTCTGCCTCTCTGTAACTCTACCTTTCAAAATAAATCATTCTTTAAAAATTAGCATGACAGAGAAGGATTTTATTGTGCTAGATTTAGAATAAATAGACTATATTGTTCTTACTCCCTATTCCATGTTCTTGTTTATAACTAACAAAATTTAACTAAGCATAGTTTAGAAGAAAACTGAAGAAAGGAATAGTTCCAGCAGAGCTGCTAGTCTCAGATTAGATAAACCTAGTGATGTGAACTTTATGTAATCCAGGTGGAAAGTAGTCAATACAAAGATACCCCAAGAGACAGCTTCATCACATGCGTATCAGGATAGTTCATCAATGGAAAATGAATAACATCCCAGAGAGATGGGTGAGCCACATCTGAAAGAGATACCATTAGCCTACCAAGATGAAACACTGAGGACACGATCTTCAAGGCGCCAAAAACCTAAGTTATCAAACAGGAAATTAGGGAGAAACTGGGACACATACACCTATATATCCATCCCATTTCTGTCTGAAACTTGGTGCACCGAAAATAAGGTAAAAACATAGTTATTGGATGAATGTTTCATTGAAAACCATTTGGAGAGAATTGGAGCAGCAGCAAGGCTGACTTAATGGTTCAGTGTCAAGATGTAATTTAGAATTTATTTTATTTCCCTGGCCTACAGTTTAGACATATGAGAATCCTTAGATTTATAGGTGAATGTTTAGCAAAGTTACCCATTTATAACACACAAAATGGCATGGTAGCAATTATACCTCAACAGATTCTAAGATTAGGAAAAATGTGTTTGTCAATGATCAAAATAATTACATCTGTATTTTCATTTCATTGTAGCTTTTTCGAACATATCTGTCACTTGTGTAAATTCAAATAGTGTAATAATTATAAAGATTTTGTGTGTGTCTTTTTTAATTAACACTGCAGCAAAACTATATGAAATTATTTTGGAGTGCTCTCTAAATCAGGTAATTTCCAGTTTTTTTAAACAAGATTGCATACAGTTCAGTTCAATAATTGCAATATAATCTTGAAGATAAGGCAGAAAATTTCAGAGAAATTTTGTATACATATATATGCACACAATTTATAAAATCATGTTTTGTTAACCTTAACCTGCCTTTTTTGTCACATTTCTTAGAAGTTCTGTTCACTGTAAATGGAACTTTGGAACTCTACCTCATAATCAGATCTATTGAGGTGTAGGATAGAATTATAAACTACAGAATTAAGAATGGAAATAGATCTTAGACGGGAAACATTATAAATATCTGAACATAATATTCCTTTGAAATCAACCACTAATGGCTATACTTTTTTAGAAAATATAAAAAGGATCAGATTTATTAAATGTTTTAGGTTTGATGCTACATTCTGGCTGAAAAATGAAAGTTTAAATTTATTTGGCTGTTTATCATTATCTTGGAAGAAACGGTGTGGGAAACTTAATACAGCATTTTCTATATTTATTCTAGATATAGGAAACTATACCAGATCTATTTAGAGTGAGGAATCATTTATCCACTCCAATTTTGAATCCCCTTTTCATAGTTGCATTTTTCTGGAAGAAAGAATAGTTTCCTTTACATCAAGAAGTTTTATTTGCATGGAAATGGAGTGCTGATTCTGAGTACTATCTACTAGCAGAGGTTATGTGTAAGTTCATTCAAATCTAAGCAAAGATCAATTCATTCAACACTAGAACTTTATGTAATAATATTTTAATTTTTTTTCTTTTTAACTTTTATTTAATGAATATAAATTTCCAAAGTACAGCTTATGGATTACAATGGCTTCCCCCCCACCCATAACTTCCCTCCCACCCGCAACCCTCCCCTTTCCCTCTCCCTCCCCCCTTCCATTCACATCAAGATTCATTTTCAATTCTCTTTATATACAGAAGATCAGTTTAGCATATATTAAGTAAAGATTTCAACAGTTTGCACCCACATAGAAACACAAAGTGAAAAATACTGTTTGAGTACTAGTTATAGCATTAAATCACAATGTACAGCACATTAAGGACAGAGATCCTACATGAGGAGTAAGTGCACAGTGACTCCTGTTGTGTCACTGTGTATTTTAATTTTTTTAAAAAGTAAATTATTTTGAAAGAAAATAACAGAAAAAAGTTGACCCATACTAACAAAGATCTATTTTATAATTTCTTAGTTGATAAAAATAAGAACTTTTCATTCCTAGTTATTGAATATCTCTCATTTTCTCTTCTCTAGATAAGACAATAAAATAATTTTCCAAAGAATATTTAAATGTGTTACATTATACCTGTATGTGAGTGGGGGAAATCTGTATGTTTTTGTATGAATAGTAAAATCTTAAGTTGGATGAAATTATTTCCTTGTAACTATATAAATTGCATTTTAATTACTCATTTATAAAAAGATTTATTTATTTTATTTGAAAGGCAGTGTTAGAGAGAGAGGGGTGGGAGGTTCAGAGAAAGAGAGAGATCTTCCATCTGCTAGTTCATACCTGAAATGGCCGCAAATGGCCAGGGCTGGGGTGGGCTGAAGCCATCTGAGTCTTGCACTGGGTACAGGGGCCCAAGCAGTTGGGCCATCTTCTTCTAATTTCCTAGGTGCATTAGCAGGGAACTAGATTGGAAGTGGGACAGTTGGGACTCAAGTGACTTAACCCACTATACAACAATGAAGCCCCTATTTACACATATCAACCTAGGATCAGTTCTCATTCTAAGCATTTCTATTTAAAACTGTAATTTCACTTGTATTAGCTTATTTCTATGATGAGTCAAATAATATAAAATATTTATCCAGTGGGAAAATAATATTCCTTTGAAAGTTACATAGGTTTAAGAAATATAAATTAATTCTCATTTCACTCTGACTTTATAAAAGAATGAAGATGACCAAAAGTTGCAAATTTTATGAATATATCATCAAATTATAAATATAATTATAATTTTTGTTGTAAATGCTGTGACAGAAATAATTAAATTGAATCTCCAATCTACTTTTCATCAGCTTTCTAAATCATTAATTATTTTTACCAGTTTCCCTATGAAACTTAATCTTTGGGAAAAATTTATTGTGTTTTAGCTTTGATTATTAAATTTATTTTTATCTATTAGAGAGAAACATACAGAGACAGACACTCCCCAAGTGCCAGCAATAGCCAGGGCTGGGGTCTGAGCAAAGCCAAGTGCTAACAACTCAGTCTGGGTCTCCCACGTAGGTGGCAGGGACCCAGCTACTAGAACCATCACCTGCTGCCTTCCAGGGTGTATATGATTGCATCTTCCAAGAAATCTGTAGAAGTTACCTGTTCGTGAGTTCTGTGTGGGCATGTGGCACCAAGGTTAAGATGCCAGCATCCCAGGTAGTAGTGCCTAAGTTTAAGTCCTGCTCTATTTCCAGTTCCATTCTGATTCCAGCCTCCTGCTAGGGCGCACACTGGGAGGCAGCAGGTGACAGCTCACTACTTAACGTGCTTGCTAGCTACTTGAGGGAGTTCTCACCTCTTAGTCAAGGCCTAATGCAGCATTAACTCCCTGGGCACTTGGGAAATGAACCAGGGAATGGAAGATCTCTTTCTCTATGTCTATCTCTCTCACTGCCTTTCAAATTTAAAAAAGAAAAAAAAAAAAAAAGGAAGTGGACAGTTCTTTCTTAAAAAACAAACAAATAGAAAAGAAAACAAAAGCCACATATTTCTATCTTAAAGAAGTCTATTCATTTGTTTTGGAATTCATTTTGTTCAAAACAGCGATTTCTCTTTTGTAAGTGTGTTTTTACAGTGTCGAATTGGAATTGAATGAAAATGTATCAAACCCATATGAAATGAAGTGCAAATAATATACTTTGATTATTTTAAAGGCTTGGACCCTAATAATCATCCACATATGTTCAACAACTTTGTGCCAAGTACTAAATTTTGTAGACAATTAAAAAGAAAATCCCATTTTGTGCCAGCATTTCCTTTTCACTGGGAAGTTTTTGTATTTTGTGAATAAGCAAAACCTACATCAATCAGTGGGTAGTACATACTGGCATCAATCTATCATAAATTAAAGGTATCCAAACTAGATTAAGTAGAAGAAGGATCACTTTAAAAGTCACTTTAAAATCAAGGACTTAAACAAGTCTATTCAGTGTATTGAGTGGAAAATTAAATGCATAACTTAAGGCTGCATCCATTTCTATATATTCAATATATTTCTCAAACTACTGTTTATGTAAGTTCATCTCACTGGATAAAAATTGATATATTGGGTTAAAATACATCAGTTTCCACAATGAAATTGAAGCATCAGAGTCCTGACACTGCTGGTATTTGAGCATCATTTGAGAAGTAACATTTTTCTATAATAATAATCCAGAATTACTGATAGAAGTTGACTGTATCTTTCAGGTGTGCTAGGAGAGAAGAAAAGAAATATATACCATATTTCTTGGCTAACAGAGGGGTTATTATTTTTTAATACGTACACTATGTTAAATGTATTGAAAATGTTCTCAAATAACTAGGATTATTTGAAGAAAAGGTATAAGTAAATCACGTATAATGAGAAAACCACATGAAAAACAATGTTAATTTAATTTAACATTTGGTCTTGGAATGTAGAACTTGGATTAAATAACTTTGTATTGCTTGAATTGGCTCATATTTAGATAAGAGCTATAAATAGTTCTTTCTATTTGTTGATATCTATCATAAATTAAAATTTTAAAATATTTTTCATTAGTTTCATGGCATTCATAAATAATACATGTCTAAAAAACTTAATCAAATTTGCATTGTGCCATTGAGTCTCATAAATTATGACACTATATAAATATTTTAATCAATATTTATTTAATATCTAAATAAAGAAAAATAAGAAAACATTGTTGTGATTCTACAGTCCAACATCTATTGACTTAACTGTATTTTGAACTTTCAATTTAAGAGAACTTTATCCATGGCACTTTCTTATTCTAAAGAAAAACTTGAACAATTTATAGGACCTTTTACTTGGTTTTGAATAAGGAGAAATAAATGGAATTTACATTCCTTTAGGGAATATACTGTGTGACCACAATCTAAAAAGATAAACTTTCCCATTGTAATTTAACTCTTTGCTTTAGGGTGTAGGCAAACATTAACATTTCTTTTGCCTTTCACTGCTGCCTGAGGTCCTTATAAATTTCACAACAAAAGCAGCAGCACATTTCTTTAGGCAATGAATCTGTCTGTTAATGTAACTAGTCCTCTGTGTTTTTGGTATCTATAGTTACTGAGGGTACCTATGAAATTGAGATTCAAATAGTATAAAACTCAACTGTTACTTTGCAGTTCCTTCAAGTAGAGGCTTCACAGGTTGTACAGTGCAGAGATGGGTCTCATTCATTTCAGTTAACTAAATGGGTTGAGCAACTATTATGTGCCACGTGTTGCCCTGGAAACTGTGACAGATGCCCTATACCTACAGAGGTAAAACTGTAATAGTAGGATAAGTACAAAAATAATGGGATGAAGAAAGCTGTAAACACACTGTGAAGTCAAAGATGTCAGCATGCACATGCACACAGAGTATCAGGAGACACTTAGTGAAGGGTGTAGTTTTAGGTTAGGCTAACCTGAGATAGATTTGAAGTTCATAATTGACTGTTGCCTACAAAATGCAGTCTTTAATATTTCAACCTAGTATTAGGCAGAGATGAGGAAAGAGAAGGATGTAGGTACAAGAGATAAAGAGAGTATGAGCCAAGGAGACTAAAGCATGGCTGATGTTCTGTGAATATGTAACTTCTTTGCCATAGCGTGGGCAATCAGCCTACAGAGGAATACCTGCAGGAAGATGTTGGACAGGAAGACTGGGAGCCGTATATTGGAGTTACTACTCTCCAACCTGATAATATGGTCTGGGCAGTAAAGAAAAATCCACAAATTATTTGGAGATACTTAGCAAGACTCTCAAGTGTGTCTGTTACTTTTTTTTTTTTAAGATTTTATTTGTTTATTTGAGAAATGGAGTTACAGACAGTGAGAGGGAGAAACAGAGAAAGGTCGAAACAGAGAGAAAGATCTTCCATCCGCTGGTTCAATCCCCAAATGGCCGCAACGGCCAGAGCTGCGCCGATCCGAAGCCAGGATCCAGGTGCTTTTTCCTGGTCTCCCTTAGGGGGTGCAGGGGCCCAAGCACTTGAGACATCTACTGCTTTCCCATGCCACAGCAGAGAGCTGGATTGGAAGAGGAGCAGCCAGGACTAGAACCGGTGCCCAAACGCGTTACTTTGCAGTTCCTTCAAGTAGAGGCTTCACAGGTTGTACAGTCCAGAGATGGGTCTCATTTATTTCAGTTAACTAAATGGGTTGAGCAACTATTATGTGCCACGTGTTGCCCTGGACTAGAACCGGTGCCCAAATGCGTTGCTGGCACCGCAGACAGAGGATTAACCTACTGCGCCACGGCGCCAGCCCCAATCTGTTACTTTTAAAAAGATCTACTTCTTTTTCATTTTTGCTTTTCTCTGGGAATAGATGATCTTTGTTTTTACCTTGAGAAAGTGGCAGCATTTTATTCCCTTTCCTCTCAAAATTAAATTTTCAAATAGTTTTCTTTGAAATGACATAAAAACACAGATTAAAATCAGAAAAAATAAAATGTTGAGAAACCAAGTGCCAATCTCTTCGTGGCCTTTGTTGTGGTGAGCATCTTACTCAGAGGACTTTGAGGAAATTCATATTCAGCATTTTCTCCTCTTCACTTTCTAATACCCAAGATTTCTAAGGTTTGCTTCACCTCATACTTCACCAATTAAAACAAATATAGTATCATCAAGTTTGCATGTGAGTTATGAAAAGCCATAATCTGTTTTTTTAAAGTTTATTTATTTATTTATTTATTTAAGAGGAAGAATTATAGACAGAGAGAGGGAGAGACAGAGAGAAGGGTCTTCCATCCACTGGTTCACTCCCAAAAAATAATCTTCCTGAAACTCTTCCTTACTTCAGTTTTCCCATTCAGAAAATCAATAGCCCTTCAGCTGGAAAAAACCAGATTTACACTTCATAAGGTGCAATTTCAGACCCATCTTCTCACCTTGTTCTGCTTTTGTCCCTCCTTCTTTTCTTCCTTCAGGTCTTCCTTCCCTCCTCTCTTCATTCTTTCCCTGCTTTCTTCCTTTTTTTTTTTTTTTTTGTCTTCCTTCCAGCCTTCCTTGCCCATGGCCTCTGTATATTCTCAGAATTCCTATAACACATCTAAGATTCCCCATTTTCCCCATTTCCACTCACAGGATCTTTTCTCTCATCTCTGCATAATAAAAATGTGCACACATTGCTACAACCTGAGCGGCAGTTTTTCCAGGGTGAAGAGGGGATGGCGTGTAATGAATAAAGACAAAGACAGTTGATTATGGAAAAGCTCGGTGACCAGAAGGAGCCTCCCCACTAGCCGAGAAGGCACCTATCTTTTCCTCTCCTGGAGGCTTTTATTTCCTCCAGATAACACCAAGTCTCGCTGCAGCCAGTGTGTATTTGTCTACGTCAGCCTGAACAATTCCTCCTATGTGGCAGTATACATCAGGCCCTTTTTCACGAGGAGGAGAAGGTGGAACATCCTATGCAATAAACAGACCCTTGTCCGTTTTTTGGAACATAACGTCCAAGGCCCCTGTGGCGTGAGCCTTCCCACGGCCTAAGACACAGGAGGATGTCCCCTGCATCTGGGGCCTTCCAAGGAATGTAGGCACCATGTTTCTGTCTCTTTCCTCAAGAGACAGGCAAGATGGCGCCCAGGCGGTCCCAGACAGCATATTTCAAAGCCTATTCGAAGCAACAACTCCCTTGTCTAATAGAACATTCATTTGTTGCATCATCAGATTTTATCTCTAGTTTGCCACCTCTTTGTTGCCTATAGCATTAATCACATTTTTGCCTTGTATCAAAGTGACTTCTGCATATGTCTTAATTGTTTAATTAAACTGAGAACTCTATGAGAACAGGCACCATCTTCCATATCAGCCCCTAGCTCACTGGTTTAAATAGAAACATTGTAATATTAGATATTTCTTTTTTCACTTCTAACAAGAAGTAAAATTTATCCTTCTGGAAATGGTTCCATTCCAGTTACTGACTTTGTATCTTGTTCAGGAAATAATAACAGAATTTTATATCTTTCCATCAAAAATACTTCTTTCCCTACAATTTGAAAAAGAAGTTTCCAATCATTTTTAATTACTCAAGTATAAATTATATCACATTAGGTGGTGGCTATGTCTTCTTTAAGCAATAAATATAAATCATTGCTTTTCTGTAGAAAGTAGGACATAGTGCCCTAAAAAGGAGTAGTTGAATTAGAAGTTCTGTATTTCATGGGCAGAAAAAAAATTTTTAAGCATTCACAATGAATTGCTGGATTCTGATTTGAAGGAATATCCATTATTTACTGAATAGATAATTTGCTTTTAAAATAAAAGTTGAAATTACTTTGATATAAATGTAAAAGAGTGTGACATACTTTGCTGGGTTATGAAGAACTACTCAAGTGATTAACCAAGGTGGACATATTACCTTCTGCGTGTGTCCTTCTATGCCAAAGGTTTGCACTTTTAAGTCTGTAATAATGCAAATCCCTGGCATACATTAGATGTCCAATAAATAAATGAGTGAATGGGGAGATCGTCTAATTCAAACTCCTTAGACTCCTGCCTTAAGATATGTTACAAAACTTGTCTACTTATCATTCTTTATGCAAAAATCTCATAGATGAGATAATACAAAATCAGTAATATCATTAATATATTTCTTTCTTTTTGTTCATTAGTTTTTGCATAAGTCCTCAGTGTTTCAAATGGTATCATCTGTTTTATTTCTGGGAACAACTAATTCTATTTGTTTGAAGTAGCTTCTACTTTATTTATTATTAAGGTTCTGCCAAGGACTGAAGTTTAATCTATAAGACATCTGAAATCCTGAAACCGAAGGAAGCAGTGCATAAATTTCAGATCAGTTGGGGAAAGTGGCATGATGAATGTCCAAAATATTCAAATCCAGAATGAGCTTGATCACCAAGATGGTCAGAATTTTCTCTCTTGTGACCATATACTTTACTATCTGTAATGAATTCCACTAGGAATACATGTTTATTTTAATGCTATTATAGCATTGGAATTTTTCTGAGCGGCAAATAATCTCTCTGAGCTGTTAACTCCTTCTGTATCACTTGATTGCTTCTTCTCTCAGGACTCTTAAGACAAAATCTGGTTGCATTTTGGATTACATATTTCTCCCACACTAGACTTTAAGATTTTTGGTAGATATTAAAATTCCCACAGTGCCTTATAAGTAGAGATGATAAATTTTTGTTGTTAATGATTGGCAATGGGAGGTAATAATAATTTGGTATTGGTTTTTCCTGTCAATGTGAAATTGATGCTCTTTACATCATTACACATAGAGAGGACCGGGCTCACCCCCACAGCAAAAAGGAATTTCTTCCAAAAACAAAAAAGTTTTCTAGTGAAAGCATATTTATCTAAATATATATATTATATATATATATATATATCTGTTGCTGTATCTCTTAAAGTTTTCATTTTTTATTTAATTGGAGTTTATTTAATAAGGGTTTCCCTAACGATGTATATTATCAGAACTTCATAAACGTCTACATTCACAGCAAATGTAATGTAGATCTGGACCATTCATTGCATGTATGTTAATGATTTTAGTGACATGATAATGATGAAGCCATGATGGATGAGCAAGGAAAATATATAGGCACTCTGTATACAAAGCATTTTAATGATGGCCCTTTTACCTTGAAACTTACTTTCGGTATGATCTAAAAATGATCTGAGACAAGACTTTGGCTTTGGGTCGTATTTCAGTGATTGAGAATGTGGTGATAAATAATTTTGGGGATAATTATAGTAATATGTTCTGTTATTTTGTTCTTTTCATTTTATTAATTTAAATATTCCTTTGAGAGAGTAAAGTTAATCATTATTTTAATGGCAGAAATGCCTGACATCTGATATGTGGAGCATATAAATGTCTATCTTATGGCTTTTCTGATTCAGTAATTCAAAACATCTCACTAAGGGGAGAAGATCTAAAATAATTTAGAGCAAATTAAGCTTACAATGTATCAAAATTAGTTTATGTGTTTACCCCATACCTTCTTCCCAAAAAGGTATAAAGTTGTAATTATATAATGATGATATCTAAATTTATTGATCCCTTATGATTTGGGTATTGTTTCAAGTGTTTAATGTACATAGGAAGCACTAAGTGCTCATACCAACAATAAAAGGTAGGAGTAATTTTGTCCTGACTGCAAGTAAAGAAAAGCAGGTATAGAGAGGTTAAGTAGCTTCCCCCAGGGTCTTATAGCAAAGACGTAAAAGACTCAAGATTCAAACCCAAGCATTATATCCTCCAAACCCACTATATTCTTAAACACTGTATTCTTAACTACTTAACTACTGCTACATGATTTAATATTATAAATGAGGTGCCTAAACTCTTTAGTATTACTTTATACTACGCTTACAAGTTAATCAAAATACTAAATACATAAAAAATTATTGTGCTAAATTACACCCTTGTAATTAAAAGCCTTTTGATGATTCTACCTGAGAAAAAGATCTGTAATGAAGAATTGGTGAGCATAAAAGAGAGAGGAAGTTTCTTTAAAGGGATTCTTTATTTTCTTTAATGGTCAGGAATGCTTTTCTGGCAGAGGGGAGCATTTCTTTTAGAAGGAAACCTAATTATCATATAGTTATATAATACATGGAGCCTTGAATTTAGAAAAAGGGACACTATTCACATAACTACTGCTTTTCCTTTTTTTTTTTTTAAGATTTATTTTATTTATTTGAAAGACAGAGTTACAGAGAGAGGTAGAGAGAGAGAGAGAGAGGTCTTCCATCTGCTGGTTCACTCCCCAGATGGCCGCAAAGGCAAAAGGCAGAAGCCAGGAGCTTCTTCCAGGTCTCCCACGTGGGTGCAGGGGCCCAAGGACTTGGGCCATCTTCTTCTGCTTTCCCAGGCCATAGCAGAGAGCTGGATTGGAAGTGGAGGAGCTGGGACTAGAACCAGCACCCATATGGAATGCCGGTGCTTCAGGCCAGGGCTTTAACCCATTGCACCACAGCGCAGGTCCCATAACTACTGTTTTTTCTAAGAAATAAATTAAATGACCCTCATATATGGAATGTAGGCAAAAAACGAAAGATATTGCTCGTGGATACATAAAGAGGCTAATTCCCTATTCATCCTGCAACTTTTAAAAGGCACGTGACATTGTTGCATTTTATTTCTTTTAAATTAGCATACAACATGATAAATGACAACATGGAACACTTTGACTTCTCAAAATGATAAACCTAATATAGATAGAGATAATCACATATGAAACTTTATGTTCCATAATTTTATTTTATTTATTTGAGACTGAGAGACAGATATGTGCTCCCATCACTTGATTCACTTCCCAAATGCTTACCAACAGCTAGGGCTGAGCCAGGCTGATGCCAGGAGCTTGGAATTCAACCCAGGCCTTCCATGTGAATATCAGGGACCCAACTACTTGAGCCATTATCACTGCCTTCCAAGGTCTGCATTAGCAGGAAGCAGGAGTCAGAGCTGGGTATCAAGCCCTGGTACTCTGTTCTGGGACATGGGTGTCTGAACCGGCGTTTTAACTGAAAGGCAGGGTGCTCACTCCAGAAATTTTATTTTTATTGAATACCATCATCTATAGGCAAGTGTAATAGAACTTTCAAGTAATTATATTCCCTAGACTGCTCAAACTTCTGCTACTTTTTATTTCTTCCTAGACATTTCCTCAATGGCAACCAGAGCTTTTGAAGAATGAACATCAGTAATTATTTGACTTTGGTTTGGTTTATTTGAGTAAGTTAGCACTTTAATACTGTAGCCATAAGGGAGAATTTTGTTTACATCTTTCTCGGCTCTGATATCTTGTATACTAATTAATTCTGAGTGAAAAGGATTCTAAGAATACTTAATTCCAGAGAGACGTTTCTTTTTCAGAATGATTGCAAATGAAATTTGTAATGTCTTGATCACATGTAATTTATCCAAATCAACATGTATTTAGTGGGATCCTACTACATATATTAATTTCCTAATCTGTAAAGTGTACAGCCAAGTTCCATCAGAAGACACAGCCACCATTAGAAAGAATTAAATGATGAAAGGGATGAAGGCAACATGGAACAGCAGAAACAACAAGGCCCCAAAAACTTTCCAGAGCCCAGCCTGTGTGCTAGGCTTGGCTTTGCCTGTACTCATATTCTTGGAAAGTCACTCATTTTTTATTCCATAAAATGGGAACATGAAATAAGAATGTGTTTGTTACAATTTTAGAATTTTAAGATTCTGTGGTTTTTTTTTAAGATTTATTTATTCATCTGAAAGAGGTACAGAGGTAGGGGCAGAGAGAGAGAGAGAGGAGAGAGAGAGAGAGAGAGAGAGGTCTTCCATCCACTGGCCTACTCTCCAAACGGCTGCAACTGTGGAGCTGGGCCAATCCAAAGCCAGTAGCCAGGAGCTTCTTCCAGGTCTCCCACTTGGGTACAGAGGCCCAAGGTCTTGAGCCATCCTCCACTGCTTTCACATGCC
>NC_091434.1:150046593-150090636 GCF_964237555.1 Oryctolagus cuniculus
ACATATAATTCTGCCTCTGCTTATACGGGATATTAACACTAACATTACACTCCCTTCAAAGACTTGCGCAGGCCAAATTGTTGGAATGCTGGTTTTCTTGACAACTCCAAACCCCAAAACGATGATGATGCGTTATGGTGTAGTTGAAAATAGCATAGTCAGATGTTTGCTTAAAGCCTAGAAACTTTACGTGTTGCTTTTCATGTGCTGTGCCAAGTCTTGATAATACTTTTTCCCCCAACCAAGGGACCTCATAACCTGATTATGGTTATTGCTTTACAAACAGTCTTGACAGAAGGTGGCTGCTAGAGCTTAACATACGTACCAGTTCCATGTGATGGAACCGGTTCTTGCAAACTAAGCTCATCATTTATTCTTTGCTGAAGTCAGCAAATAGAGTTAGAGAGATACCCAGTCATCTATCACACCAAATAAAAGGACAAAACGGCTTTCAAAAGGGTTTTCCCACTTACCCAAAAGGCTTTCTGAAAGCTTCTACCTCTGCAAAAAAAAAAAAGAAAAAAAAGAAAAAAAATGAAAAAAAAATTAGAACAATTATGGCAGATTGCATGAAACGTGAGAACGTCACAGTAACTGCTACTTTTCATTATGTTTGTCTTTGGGTCATGATCAATGAACCAGAAGTTTATGCTATGGTAGCAAAAGAAAGATTGGTATTGGGAAGGATGGTTTTCAGTCATCTAGGATCCTACTGTAAGGATTAACTGAAAAGGAAAATGGGTCTTTCAGGTGCATATTCAAAAGGCTTTGATGGACTGGAAGTAACTGTGAGAGTTATACCATCAGGAGGGTGGCCTAAGACTACAATGCTAAAGTATGCATACCTCAGTTACAAAACTTTTGAAAGGAAGTCTCAGCCACAGAATGCATATACCTGTAGAGTTTTGCATGGGTTTTATATGAATACAATTTTAAAAAATAGCTGCTTGCACATTATACCAGAAAAACCTCCAAAACTGCAATTGCTTTGAAAATAGATTTTAGGTTTTTTGGAGTTTTCTGAAATGCTTGGTCTGTATTTTGATAATTGTGCATATTATGTAAAAATGTTGGTGGACCCATAAATGACCAGACTTTTTCTAAGAAAAATGTTGCTTTAATGCATTTCATGAATTTTTACTGTTATATCATTGCTTGCTAGTAATAGCAAATCTGCTTTTCTGCATCTGCTTTGCGTAGCTATTGTAAGGCTTTGAACTAATGTATGTATTTATTGCTTGAACTTCTGTGCATACCTTATAAAGCATAATGTCTGACAATTTAAATGGCTCATGTATTCTTGCTTCTATCATAAGCTGATTATGGGGACTATGATCTTTTGTATACAGCAAATTTTAACTGTAGCACAAACATCTGTTTATGTATTGGTGGAATATACCTGTTTTATTTATCTTTTTTGAGGTAAACTAATTTTGATACTTTTCATTACTGTGTACTATGTTCATACTTTGAATTCTCTGACGTTAGAAGTCATGGTTGAGAATTGTAACAGCTGTTATTCGTTCTGTATTCATGGCTTTCACTGCTGAATAAAATAAAGGACCAAACCTAGGATTTGAAAGAAAACTGTCTACCTCTAACACCAGGGAGTTATCAGATTTTATTTTATATAGTTTTAGTCTACAAAGACACAATTGCTTAAACCTAGTGGGCTTAAGGCTTATATTCTATGTGGTTGGATTCATGGCACAGTTGTACTGTTTGAAAATCAATTAAAATTTTATGTGAATGTTACAAGTATTTGGTAGAATTACCACTAGCTGGGTTTCCTTTAGATAACTCAGATATGGAGAAAAATGTCATCAGCATTCTGTGTCTACAGCTGCTTAACTTCATAAGAATGCATTTCTTTGTGATTAGGGAATCGAAGAATAGTCAGCTAGGAATAGAGCTACAGAAGTACACTTAAAATAAACCATCCTGGACTTTAATGTCCCTGGGCAGATTCAGTCGCAAAATCCAATATACTATTTTGTAAAGTTCTCAAATTGGACATTTACGTTTTGGAGAATTTATGAGACTTCATCCTACACACACCGATATTAACACACATTTGGACAATAGCTTTATTAATGCCATAAAGCTATTCAAAGGGACATGGCTTACCCTTGTTATTTCACTAGTTCAGGTTGCAATGAAAGGTTTTTCGTTTTACTTTTTTTTGTCCATGAACACTTGGCAAATCTTAGCAAAAAAAGGATGTACATTTTACTATAGAATTAATGTATGAACAGTGTGTCACTACTGTTGGATGTAAAAATGTATATGAAATCATTTCATTCACTTGATGACATTTCTGAAGTATAAATAAAAAAATCTAATTCTTTTTGACCCATTTATAACCACTAGGATTTTATTTTTTCGGAGAAACCATTCTTCCATGCCAGAGCCAAGTCATAAATTTGTGTACATATGTCCCACAATCTGTATAAAATCATTTCCTAAGGAATTGGGGATTGGTAAAGTAGACCATATTCAAGCTTAGTCCATAAAGATGGGGGCGGCTTGTCAAATGCATTCCACTGGAAACTACCTTCAGGTTCCAAACCCCACCACACCCCCAACACACCCACAAAATCATCTCATGTTTGCATGTCTTTATTCTAATAGATTTTGACATCGTAGATTCTGAGCCTTAAAGAAATGCCAGACAGGAAAAAGTGTTATCAGTCCTTTTTTAACTTTATGACTTCTTTGCTTTATTTTGCTTTGTTTTCTCCTCCTCTCTTTTTCCCCCCTCTCCTCCAAATATCGGTCACACCCATGCAATCCTGCCAAGTACTTGAGGAACCTATAAGCACAGGGTGAGTAACTTTCCCAGTTAGTGCCTTGTAAGCTGTGGTCTGTCCAGACCTACCTTTAGCAGCAAAAGTAGGCAAAATGAGGCCTCTACAGACAGAAAGGAAAGTGTGTCTTTTTCTTTAACCTTAGTATATATTCCAAAATCTGTCATAATTAGAAGGCAAAAAATGTATTTTTTTTGCATAATGCAATTTTTTTGTCATCCTAGTGAAAGGATCCCTTGAGAAAAGAATCTTCCAGAGGATGAAAACTGGTTTTAAAAGAGATGTGAACATGAATTTAATTTTCTTGAATGTTAGAATTCATTTTCTTTTACTATCAATTAGTTGAAAGTAAATGAATACCAACTTGGAATATCCAGTGTATTCGTTAACTTACTGCAAGCTGTGTGACAAGATGTGACCCAGCCCTGGCATTATCTGTAGTGTAGGGTGAGCTGTTCAGAGGTTAAAACAAAGAAAACTGGCTTGGCGAATGTTTGGGACTTAAACCTGTCTTCCAACACCTGTTGTTTTGTAGTGAAAAGCCCTTTAAGGACTGCATATATTCTGTTGGTCCCACAGAGAAATCAGCTGCATTGTAAAAAGTTGGTCACTGAATTAATTTTGAATTTTTAAAAAGTAACATAAAAAACTAAACAGTCCAGCACCGCGGCTCACTAGGCTAATCCTCCGCTTGCGGCTCTAGTCCCGGTTGGGGTGCCGGATTCTGTCCCAGTTGCTCCTTTTCCAGTTCAGCTCTCTGCTGTGGCCCGGGAGGGCAGTGGAGGATGGCCCTAGTGCTCGGGCCCTACATCCTCATGGGAGACCAGGAGGAAGCACCTGGCTCCTGGCTTCGGATCGGCGCAGTGCACCGGCCGTAGTGGCCATTTACGGGGGTTAACCAACAGAAGGAAAACCTTTCTCTCTGTCTCTCTCTCTCACTGTCTAACTCTGCCTATCAAAAAAAAAAAAAAAAAAAAAAAAAAAAAGAAAAGAAAAAAGAAAAAACTAAACAAAGATGTCAACCTAAAATCTCACTATGCAAACAAAATTACACTGACAAGTCACTTTTTAACCATTTTCCTGGACAGGGTTAATGAAAATTAAGCATCCAAGTCTTTACTGTTTGAAATGTTTTACAAAATGATCGCCTGCTAAATTCTAACACTGAAATACTCATGAAGGAACTTCTTTTCATAGTGACATCTTTTCACTAGTCTTCAGTTGGTTTTTAAACTGCCTAGAAAATATTTAAGCACTGAGGCTCAAGATGCTTGCAAAAAGTGTGACTTGAGAGAGTACAAAGTGGCTTCAGCCACTATAGGATGTACTGTCTCTTTTAGCCTCCCCATGTTCGGTCACCATCAACATAGACTAAAGGGAACCACATGGCATCAAATAAATGGAAAGATCAGTAGTACTATGATAAGTCATGGACTTATAGTATTCTGGGAAAGTTGCATCTCCCACGTGAACCTGCTGACTTCAACCCATACGTACACATACACATTCACACATACACACACTTCACATAGAGCAGGTGCATCCGCTAACAAGGCAGACTCTCAGTCTTATTCAGCTGGTTCTGGTTGGCTGTCAGTTGCAGGCTTGATGTTTCTGGCTGGTAACCAAATGGGCTGTCCCACATTCTCTGGAAAGATACAAGCATAACCTCGACCCTTGGTTAGTAGAGGCTATGGTCCCTTCCATTCTCCTTTCAGGGGGTCTTTCCGCCTAACCATAGGGGCTGGGGTCTGGGATGGGAAGGATCCCCAGTGTTTATAAGCTGGGCTGATCCCTTGGGAATCAAAAGTAAGAAAATTGATAGTGAAAAGTACCTCAGTCAAAGCAAGCTGTGGGTCTGGGGGCATATGATTGATTTTCTGTCTTTGTAAGAGATCTTTAATCATCCTATGAGTTCTTTCAATGATTGCCTGTCCCTGTGGGTTGTATGGGATACCTGTGGCAGACTATATGTTTCAGGATTTCAGGAAGGAATTAAATTCCTGTGATGTATACGCTGGCCCGCCATCAGTCTTTATGGCCCAGGGGACACCAAGGACCAGCATGGCTGATTTAACCACCTTTATCATATTACTAGCTTTTTCTTTAGATTGGGCTGTTGCAAATACAGCCTTTGAATAAGTATCTACCACCACATGGACAAACTTAAGTTTACCAAAGGAGTTAATGTGGGTGAAGTCCACTTGCCAGAGCTTATTAGGAGCAAGGCCTCGTGGGTTCACTCCTGCTTGTTGCAGTGGGCCTAATGGGGTGAGGGGTGCACAATTCTTGCAAGAGTGCACTAGGTATTTGCATTGGCTCATTGTTAGCATTGGCTCATTGTTAGCTCTGGGAAAAGCAATTTTATGTTGCTTGCTGACATGAAATTTTTGGTGTAGAATACAGGCTTGTTCTAGGTGCCCAATGGAAGCCGTGTTGCAAGAGATAAGACGATCAACCTTTCTGTTGCCTTGGAAAATAAAGCCAGGTAACCCAGTATGTGATCTTACGTGTGAGATATACCATGGGTGTTTTCTGTTCTCAGTTAGCTCTTTAAGTATTGTGAACAACTAACAAAGCACCAAAAAGGAAAGCTGTTGAAGTGAAATGGACACTATGAGAAACAGTGACTTGATCAGCCCTTGTCCTGAATGTTGATGAACAACTTAATACTTTATCCCTTTTAGTATTTTTTGTTCTGCTTAATACTATTGGTTGAACTCTTTAATTAAATGTGCTGGAGACAAAACCCTTGTAAGTCTTAAGGGAAAGTTATAAAATTTAAAAATGACATTTCTCGGCCGGCGCCGCGGCTCACTAGGCTAATCCTCCGCCTTGCGGCGCCGGCACACCGGGTTCTAGTCCCGGTCGGGGCGCCGGATTCTGTCCCGGTTGCCCCTCTTCCAGGCCAGCTCTCTGCTGTGGCCAGGGAAGTTCAGTGGAGGATGGCCCAGGTGCTTGGGCCCTGCACCCCATGGGAGACCAGGAGAAGCACCTGGCTCCTGCCATCGAATCAGCGTGGTGCGCGGCCTCAGCGCACTGGCCGCGGCAGCCATTGGAGGGTGCACCAACGGCAAAGGAAGACCTTTCTCTCTGTCTCTCTCTCACTGTCCACTCTGCCTGTCAAAAAAAAAAAAAAGAAGAAGAAGAAGAAGAAGAAGAAGAAGAAGAAGAAGAAGAAGAAGAAGAAGAAGAAGAAGAAGGCGGCGGCTGGCGCCGCGGCTCAGTAGGGTAATCCTCCGCCTTGTGGCGCCGGCACACCGGGTTCTAGTCCCGGTCGTGGCGCCACATTCTGTCCCGGTTGCCCCTCTTCCAGGCCAGCTCTCTGCTGTGGCCAGGGAGTGCAGTGGAGGATGGCCCAAGTACTTGGGTCCTGCACCCCATGGGAGACCAGGAAAAGCACCTGGCTCCTGCCATCCCATCAGCGCGCTGGCCGCAGCGGCCATTGGAGGGTGAACCAACGGCAAAGGAAGACCTTTCTCTCTGTCTCTCTCTCTCACTGTCCACTCTGCCTGTCAAAAATAAATAAAAAAATAAATAAAATTTTAAAAAATGACATTTCTGCTAATATAAAGCTTTCATGATCATATATACTTATGTGTCCTTCACAAATCAAAAAATAAAAGATTTTCAGGGAAAAAAGTGCTGAGGGAAATTTGGGTGTACTCTAAGATAAGAGTCCTTGGAATTTAATTGCATGCCAAAATTTACATGTTTTATTTAGTGCGCTTTACCAAAAAAAAAAAAAAAAAAGCGCTGAACAGCTAATAGTAAGGCACCAAATCAACAGAGCGTCAGTGCCTCAACAAAAATATAACTTCTGGGAATATTAAAAGTAGGTATTCAAAGAACTGCAATAATATCAAAAGGCTATTCACAATCCCATGCATTTATCTACACTTTGGGTCTTTTTAATAATACAGATTAGTTCAAAGTTAATTTTTTTTTTTATTTTATTTTTGACAGGCAGAGTGGACAGTGAGAGAGAGAGACAGAGAGAGAAAGGTCTTCCTTTGCCGTTGGTTCACCCTCCAATGGCCGCCGCTGCAGCCGGCGCACCGCGCTGATCTGATGGCAGGAGCCAGGATCCAGGTGCTTTTCCTGGTCTCCCATGGGGTGCAGGGCCCAAGCACCTGGGCCATCCTCCACTGCACTCCCTGGCCATAGCAGAGAGCTGGCCTGGAAGAGGGGCAACCGGGACAGAATCCGGCGCCCCGACCGGGACTAGAACCCAGTGTGCCGGCGCCGCAAGGTGGAGGATTAGCCTATTGAGCCACGGCGCCGGCTCCAAAGTTAATTTTTAAAAATTATTGAAAGGAATTAAACATGAATGTTAAAGTCATTTTGTAGAGTTAGCTATTTTCCCAGTATCTGTAAAGGCTATGTCAACCTCATGAAATAATCCAATGTGTTTGGTGATCTCCAGTCTCAGACACCTGGTTCCCAAATTATTCTTCTTATTTGGCAATCACACTGTTGAAGGTTTATTTACCACTCAATCTGATGCATAATCAGTTATTTATAGATTTATTTAATACCCAATCTGATGCATGATCAGTTATTTGTGTTATTTGACAATACTTATTTCATCTTTCATTTCCCATCATTTGAGAAATAGCCTTAGTCTCCACCATAAAATGAAAATATCTCATTAATTTTCCCTCTGCATAAATTTAAAGCTGTTATTATTGGATAATATGTGCATCAGTAGTTGTCATTTCACTACCGGAATAGTCTTGGTCAAATACCCATTACTATTCTAATTTTCTAAGAGGGACATTTTGGCACTAAAATTGTTATTCTAGCATTTAGAAAAATTACTAGGTCACTTGAAGAACACATATGACATATAAAATTTGAGAGACAGTTACATGGAGATCAGGTATTCAAAGAGGCTCAGGCCCCTTGGCAGAAGGTAAATGACATATTAAGGCATAATTCCTTTTTTTTTTTTTTTTGACAGGCAGAGTGGACAGTGAGAGAGAGACAGAGAGAAAGTTCTTCCTTTGCCGTTGGTTCACCCTCCAATGGCCGCCGGCACTGCAGCCGGCGCACCGCGCTGATCCGATGGCAGGAGCCAGGAGCCAGGTGCTTTTCCTGGTCTCCCATGGGGTGCAGGGCCCAAGCACCTGGGCCATCCTCCACTGCACTCCCTGGCCATAGCAGAGAGCTGGCCTGGAAGAGGGGCAACCGGGACAGAATCCGGCGCCCCGACTGGGACTAGAACCCGGTGTGCCGGCGCCGCAAGGTGGAGGATTAGCCTAGTGAGCCACGGCGCCGGCTCAAGGCATAATTCCAAGAAATCTAATAAAAGTCAAGAGGAATTTTTTTTTTATTTTGTACGCCAAAGAACTTAGAAATTACGTCTTACACAGAAAACAAAACAAAAAAACTAACAAAAACCATTTTCTGTAACTGGTCTCTTCTAGGTAATCATTTCGATGCCCATTAGGAGGTAAATAAATAGGAACTTCATGTCTCGTGATCATTGTAGCTATATACATAAAGTGTATTATAAGCCAATAAGCATTACTTTTCCATTGGGCTGCAAATAAAATGTCTATTGACTTGCCTTTTGACCTGGAGGATACTAAGAGACCTGAATAATTCCAAATTTTTGAGACTGAGGTGTTTCCAAACTCTGTGGAGTGTGAGAGGTTTTCTGTTCCACACTGCTGGGAAGGAGGGCCTTGACAGCAAGCCATAGAGCTAGAATCTTATTTATACTGGTCAAATGGGACTGAGATTGGATGTAACATCTGGACCTGAAATGGCAAACTGGTTTCACATCATTTGCCATAGGGGCTATCTGATGCGCCCTAGTAGAGGCTGACTAAACACCTGATGGTGGACTCTGAGGCCCTCTCCTCACTTTACAGAACACTGTGCCATCATCTACCTGTGACATGCACTATGAGGAAAGAGATTGAACATGCAGTCCTCAGACTTGCCAGTCTTTTGGTTCTTCAGTGGCAATGAGGTAAGGAGAAGTATTCACACCATGGGCCAAATCCTTGAGGGTTATCAATGGATGGATTGTAGGAGTTGGCAATAATGTCAAATTGGAAGTGTAGTGCTGAAACAAGTTAAGTGGAAAGTATAATTGGTGAAGATACTACATTTGGTGAATTGCTGCTAGTGATAAGGTCCTAAATGTGCTTAGTAGACAAGGACGTGGTGAGTACACACAATTAGTCCATTCTTAGGGGATTCAGAGACGTGCTTAGCTGTACACTAGCAACTCTTTCAAGGAGGGCTGAAGAATGATCTCTTCAGACCTCAAGACAGCTTCCTTTTTCTTGAGCTTCTAGCTGAGCTTTCGGATCATTGTGAGTTCTGTGTTTGCTATGAAGAAGTGAACTTTGGTGTAAAGCTATCTCTTTCTCAAAATCCGTAAAGGAAATAGTTCTAGTTCAAATAACTTCTTCTCTACTACTAAACAAAGGGACCTGGGATGAGAACCCCAGAAGTATCCCCTTAATGAAAGGTGTCCCTTTTGGGATATGGCCATGGTCATTTGACCATGCCTGTCAGATGCCACCTGAAAGAAGAGGCCAATGATGCAAACACATGCCCTAGCAGTAGTCTGGATGAAATCTCTGTTATTTGAACCCCTGCAACTTTGGTTCCCGGGGTTCTTCCTGTTGTGACTGTGGACTTCATTGTGGAGCTGATATAGTCCTGTAGCAGGTCATGACAATCCCTGCTCATCCACAGTCTCCCCACACCTCTCTGTGTGCTGCCCAATGCTACCCATGAAGCTATATTTGGGTCTCCGTCACCACTGGAAGCTCCGAGAAGGGACTGCCATCAGGAGGCCAATTGCCTTCCAAAGTTCCAACCCTGCTTCTGCTCCTATTTATTCTTGGAGTGAAAGGATCTACCTCCTGCTGTTCTGTTAAACAGCATTTTAACATAGGCCTTTTGTAGCCAAATGTTGCAAGACAAAGCTAAATTTACCTATACTGTCACAAGGCTCTCATTTTATCTACTCTTTCAGGGTATCCCAGCCCCCTACACCTAAGAGCTTGGCTTCTGTTCTGTCAGAGGCGGAGCTGGGTCGAAGATAACTTGAATGTTCCTCTGCAGAGGGATAAACCCTTGAATTGTAACCCCTTTATTGCCATGACACTAAGATGATATCTCTGTTTCTTTTCCAATACAAAAAAGGGTGACAGTCACTTCCCTATTTAGTCTCCATCATCATCATTAGCACTCACTTGTCAAAAGTCTTGGTCATACAAGTCAGTAGAATGTCTCATCTGTGTCTGCTTTCAGGCCCTAAGGAGAAGAGACTCCTGTCCATCAAGAAACCAACACTGACAGTCATAGTTATTTCCAAGTCCACCAGACAGAAAGGGCCCCCTTTAACTCTCTGATTGCACTGTTCTAGAGTAAATGTGCTTAAGACAAGTCTGAATGGACCTTACAATCAGCCTGAACTCCTTCCTTATCATTCTTCCTGTGATACATGGACTCCTGGGGTCGATTAAGCTGGCAAGGATTTGTTTCCTTGGAAATTGTTGGAATAGATGATTGGTTATATCAAAATTCACGGTGTTGACCAAGCACACTAAGAGTTAAATTTCAAGAGCTGGTATTATAAGAACTTCATTAAATTACTCATCCTTCTGGTGGAGATTTATCATACTCATTTGAGGGTTCAGAAGTATTGAATGGGGGCCCACTCCAAAACTCAGGAGTTCTGTAGGACCTTATTAGACACAAATAAGTCACAAAATGATAAGTAGTAGTGCAAATAAATGTAATATAGAAATGTAAAAGGAAGTTCCAGGTCCACAGTATAGGTGACCAACTTCCACATAATTTCCTCTCTTGCTACTTTTTGAAGAAGCATTCCAGATAGAAGAAAACACTGGTCTCATCCAAGTTACCATGTGTTATTATAAAAGTGGTGTGCAATTCAGTCAAGGAAGCCACCCTGGCTCATGGGGGTGGGCAGCATCAAGCTGGGTCTTTGGAGCCTTGGTCAGTGGGTTGCCTTAAAACAAACCACTTTGCCCTCGATGTTGCAGTTCACTCATCTGGAGGAAACATGATGGTTCACCTTGAAGTTCCCTTTCAGCTTCAGAATCACCTGATTCACTCTCTGAAAGATCTAAACTCGATGACTGAATTTTGTATTCTTGATCTAAGAAATTATGTTTTCAAAAAGTAGATAGAAAGTAAATGTGTGTACCTTTCAAGAGCTAATCAATACATAACCTTCAGTAAATAATGAGTTATTTATTCTGATGGAGGGAAGCTGGCTTGGAATGAGAAGATTGTATGACTCAGAATCACAAGTCTTGGCTTCTGAGCTACTTCAGCCACTAATTGGCTATGCAGCTAGGGGTCATAGTAGCTGCCTCTGCCTTTTTGTATCAAAAGTGCTGTGAGACAGAGAACTAGATAAAGGAGTGGGTAGAAAATGAAGACAGAAGGATAAAAGTCCTTGTAGGCTAGTCTGGGTAGATGCTAAATCCTGCGAAAGTCTGAGATCTTCCCAGTTCAAGTTCCTTAATGGCAGGATGGGGTATACCAAAGACCCTCTTCACAGGTTTAAACAATAGCAGTCCCCCTCACCACCTTTTTTAAAGATTTTATTTTATTTATTTGTGAAAAACAGTGTTAGAGAGAGCGAGAGAGAGAGCTCTTCCATTCACTGCTTCACTTCCCCAATGGCAGCAATGGCCACGGATGTGCATGGCCAAAGTCAGGAGCTAGGAGCTTCTCCCAGGTCTCCCATGTGGGTGCAGGGACACAAGCACTTGGGCCATCCTCTGCTGCTTTCTCAGGCACATTAGCAGGGAGCTGGATTGGAAATGGAGCAGCCAGGACTCGAATCAGCACCTATAAGGGATGCCAGTATCACTGGTAGGCTTTACCCACTATGCCACAATGCCAGTCCTGTCCTTCATTTTAAGTATCTCTTTTTCTTCTTTTTTTTTAAAATTGTTTTTATTCAAAATGCAGATAGATAAAGACAGACAGACAGAAATACAGACAAACAGAACCACCTATGTTTTGGTTCATTCCTCAAATGCCCACAAGAGTCAGGGCTGGGTCAAGCTGCAGCCAGGAGCCAGGAACTCCATCCAGATCTCCCAAATGGCCAGCAGGGACCCAAGCACTTGAGCAATCATCTGTTGCCTTCCAGGGTGTACATTATCTGGAATTGAGAGCAGAGCTGGGACTTGAACCCAGGTACTCCTAATTGGAGTGTTGATATCCCAGAGTTCAATCACTGTGACAAACTTGGCAGAAGGTTTATTAAGTTAATATGCAATTTAATCAGCAAATATGTATTTGGTGTCAATGGCAAACCAGACCTTAATCTAGGCCCTGGGGAACACAGCATCAAACCAAGGTCAACAGAGAATACTTCTATCAATGAAATTGTGTTTTAATGAGTATAAAAAGATCATAAGCACCTAAGAACCAGGACAAGTGCAGAGAATAGAGGAATTGAAAGTAAGTGTTAGTATCATCATTAGTTTTAATTGAGGAATGAAACATAAGAAGGCTTCAAAAATTCATGGAAAATTCATAATCTCTTATTTACAAGTCACTTTTATTTTATTTTTTTAAGATTTATTTATTTATTTGAAAGTCCGAGTTACACAGAGAGAAGAGAGGCAGAGAGAGAGAAAGAGAGCTCTTCCATTGCTGGTTCACTCCCCAATTGGCCACAATGGCTGGAGTTGTGCTGATCCAAAGCCAGGAGCGAAGAGCTTCTTCCAGGTTTCCCATGTGGTGCAGGGGCCCAAGGACTTGGGCCATCCTCTGATGCTTTCCCAGGCCATAGCAGAGAGCTAGATCGGAAGTGGAGCAGGTGGGTCTCGGACCGGTGCCCATATGGGATGCTGGTGCTTCAAGCCAGGGCGTTAACCTGCTGTGCCACAGAGCCGGTCCCCAAGTCACTTTTATTTTATTATTTGAAAAGGAGAGAGAGAAACATACAGACAGACAGACAGAAAGAGATCGCCCACCTGCTAGATTCACTCCCTAGTTGCCCACAAAAGCTGGGATTAGAGCCAGGATATCCACCCTGGTCTCGCACATGGGTGGCAGGGGCCAAGCACTTGGACCATTTTCCACTGCCTTCCCAGGTGTGTTAGTAGGGAGGTGAATTGGAAGCAGAGCAGCAAGGGCTCAAACTGGCACTCCAATATGGGGTGCCAGCATCACAAATAGAGGCTTAACACACTGTGCCACAATGCTGGCCCTCATCAAAAACTGCTTTGCATGCGATCCAACATCTCAATATCAATAAGTCATTCATATTCTCCTCCATTGTTTTCCTTTCGCTGTTCTGTTCTCCATGGTCTGGTCTCATTAAACATTTCCAATTTTTAGCTTGCCTGTCTATTGACAGAAAGGTATACAAATGTGAGAAAGAAAAAGGGTACAACTGGAAATCAGATATAAGAAAATGAAGCTGCATTATGTCGCACTTCCCATAGGTGGAGGGGGTGGTCCACGGACTTCTGTGTCCAATCTATTTTTTTTGTCTTACACCCACTATGCCTTGCTGGGCTTTTCCTTTTGCTTTTAAAGGGTCCAAATTGTAAATCTAATGTAAAACAGCAATTCTGGTATGTTCTTTCAGCCTAGCAGTTAAGATGCTGCTTGGGATGTCCATACCCCATATTGCAGAGCCTAGCTTTGCGTCCTAGCTCTGCTCTCCCTTCCAGCTTCCTGATCGTGCCCACTCTGGGAGGCAACAGATGATGACTCAAGTAGTTGGAGCCCTGACACCCATGTGGAAAACCCAGAATGAGTTTCTAGCTCCTGATTTTGGCCTAGCTCAGCCCCAGCTACTGTGGAAATTAGGGAGTGAAACAGCAGATGGTAGTGTTTCTCTCCCCGCCCCCCGTCAGTCTTTCTCCCTGTGTGTATCTCTGTCCCTCTGTCCCTCCCTTTCTCTGTCTCTCTGCCTCTCAAATAAAAAATAAATAAAGGATAAAAATAAATTTAACGGTTTTTCTTTTGAATTGTTGTCATAGCAACACTCATTCTACTCCAGGCAATGTGGTTCCTCTGGTTAAATAGAGGAAAAGTATCACAAAACTACAGACCAAAATGAACATCATAGGCTTTTCCTGCTATATTTTGATTGTGGTATCTGTAAGTGACTTTAAAATTTTCTATCATAGATAATATGGTTTAATATATGTGAACAAATTCATACCAGATCCTAGGTATCAGACAATATTTTAGCACCCTGTACTCAGTAATCTTTCTCTAAGAATGGGCCAATTAACTTTGGAAGAAAGTCATCAGGAATTCACCAACTAGAGGTGTTTTTGATCAACTTTTGATGTAACATTTCTTAAATGTGCTACAGAAAGCTGGCTAATGAGCAAAATGGGTGTGAAGAGCTTTTTAGTAGAGTGATGAATACAATCAAAAGGTGTGTGACTGGTTGAAAAAAGAATCTTAAGACTTGTCTTAATTTTTTTTGTTGTTCCTTACTACAATGACATGACTGAGGCAAGCTATTTTACAAAGAAAAAAGGTTTATTTGAGCTCCAGGTTCTGGGAGTGAAAGGTCTGGGGCACTCATCTGGTGGTGGAATCCTTGCTGGCAGAGTCTCAAGACGGTACAGAGCATCACGTGGTAAGTGATAAGGACCTCTCTATATCTTCCTGGTCTTTCTCCTTCTTATGAAAAAACCAAGCCTGAACCATAGGATGCACTTGTCATTTTTTATTGTTATTATAACAACATGCCTGAAGCAATGTACCTCCAAAGGAATCAAGGAATTATTCTGACTCTCAGTTTTGGAAATTCAAGTCCAAGATCAGGTGGCCTCACTGATTTGGCATTTGGTGTGAGTGTTGTGGTCAGCAAAGTGCTGAGGTGACTCAGAGCATCACACGGTCAGAGGGAGCTCACTGCCTGTGTGTCTTCTTATAAAGCCTCCCTAATTTGATTGGGGGCTGGAGGCTCCACTCTAGCAATCTAATCCAACCACTTATCAAACACCCCATCTCTAAGTACTGTAACAGACTAACTTTCCACCCTCTTAGCATTATTATCATAAGACACGGGACCAAGCCATTAAACATGGGCTTCAGAGGAACCGTCAATATCCAAACTAATATTTGAAGTATAGCTTGGGGGTTCCACCCTACTGGCTTCAGGTAATCCTAACCAGTGCCCAAAGTCCTCATTTCCAAACACTATAGTTAAAGTTGCATGCTCTTTTTTATTTTTTAAGATTTATTTATTTATTTTGAAAGAGTTACAGAGAAAGAGGGAGAGATGCAGAGAATGAGAGAGAGGTCTTCCATCTGCTGGTTTACTCCCTGAGATGGTCGCAGGAGTCAGCAGTGGGCTAAACTAAAGCCAGGAGCCAGAAGCTTCATCTGGGTCTCCTACATGGGTGACAGGGCCCTGAACTCGTGGTTCATTTTCCACCGTTTTCCCAGGTCATTAGCAGAGAGCTGAATCAGAAGCAGCCAGGACATGAAACAAGCCCATATGGGACGTGGGCATCGCAATTGCAAGTCCCAAAATTTCATCATCTTATTACCATCAACATATAATTTGAGGAATTAAACTTCTCCCACGTGTGTTCAGAGGTGAGGGGCAAACCATGTTCAGATCACATCAGAGTCCTTTTGCCTTTGTAGGAACAAGGAATAAGAGTCTGGTAGGCCAGAAATATAGCAACCTTGAATTGGAACCAAGACCATTTCTTCCTATTAAACACCCTTACCAGAAGATTTTTGCTATGGTCAAAGTGTTCAAGTCCCCTTAATATTTGTATTTCACCAATGTGGTGATATTGGGAGAGGGAGGCTTTGAGGAGATTATTAGGTTGTGAGAGTGGAGATCCCTCATGATTGGGATTTAGTGTCCTTATATGGATAAGCTGCTGGTGGAATCCCCAGAGCCCACTGCCACAAGGCCTATCAGTGTTTCACTCCAAAGCCTTTGTCTTAGTGACAGGTCAGAGCTGTCTCCCTCACAGGGACACACACACAGTCTGGTTTAGGAGAAAAACAAGGAAAACTTCTTTAAGACTCTTCTGGCTTCACAACGAGTCATTTCCACAGAGGGTCTGAATTTCACTGTGAATCTCAGCTCTGAAGTCAGCCTGATTCTGAAGTTCCTGGGGCTTCTCCCACACTCTGCAATAGCCCTGTTGCTGGTTTTTATGTTTGCACTTGATTCTTCCCACCGTGCCTGAACTGCATGCTTTTGTTGGTGGGGGTCAGGTCTGTCTCTTCTTTCCCTGAGAGAGATTTCTCAGGCTTATGTTGCCCCTTGGAGAGATAGTTTATGTCCATACCCCAATTACCAAACATCAGTGGCTCACCTATCAGCCCAGGCACCCCCATACCCTGCAAATTACCATTGCCCAGACCTTGGAGATGTGTTCTTTCTCCTTACTCAAAAGGGAAGAAAATGATGTGGGAAGACCAAGCAGAGAGTTGGCCATAGAATCCTGCAGTGGAAATGAGATCAGTCTGTGTGAGCACTTGCTCTGTTGATTTCCGAGTCCCCCAAAATTGAGGTTATTCCCACATGAGTAAGAACACTGTAAAAGTTAAGAACTTGGTGTCCATTTCCATGAACAATTATCTATTATATTGGAAAGAATTTTGGAAAAAATAAAAACCCAAGCTGTTTGGATGTATTATTTTCCAAACTGTACATTGCATGTTGAAGATTATTTTTTTCACTGATTACTCCAGACTTCAAAGCCCTGCATAGATGCAAAGGGCCAGGATGGTCGTGGGGTTATGCAAGGCGACATCCTCTTATCAGCCCTCAATAAAGTAAACCCTGCACTTCATTCAATGCTGAGCATGCAAAGAATTAAAAATAAAACCGCCTTCAGTATTAAATCTCCATTATAAAGGAAAGTCACTCAAAATCTCTTTGGCAGAGTTTACAAATAACATTTTGAAAATCTTCCTGTCAGTACTCACCTCAACCCTCTCCTTGCCTCTTGAGTGTCCCGGCTACTGAGGCCCTGTTCTAGACAGGTTCTCTTGTGCTGTCTCACCTGGCACTGCTCTCCTGCCCACTAACCAGGTGAGCGACCAGAAAGTTGGAGGGATTATAGGGACCCCACTGATGTCACAGGGAGGAAGCAAGGAGCTAGAATTCCAAGGCAGATCTTCCTGCCTATATGGCAAGTGCCAGTTTGATTTTGTACAAAGAAATCTTCTAATGAAGGAATGCTAAGCTGTCACTTGAAGTTGAAATTCTGAAGCAATAAAGTTACCTGCATCACAGAAACATTATGTGAAACATCTGCAAGTAATTGCAAGGTTATGTGTTTTTAAAGGCCTAAAATTCCAGATTTTCTGACAAATATAGATTTTTAAAATTTATTTGTGGGACATTGTGGCACAGCAGGTTAAGCTGCTGCTTATGATGTTGGTAGCCCATATGGATGTGCTGGTTTGAGTTGCAGCTACTCCGTTTCCCATCTAGCTCCTTGCTAATGTGCCTGGGAAAGCAGTGGATGATGGCCTAAGTTCTTGGGCCCCTGCCACCTGCATGGGAGACCCAGATGGAGTTCCTGCCTCCTGGTATCTGTTTGGCCCAGAACAGGTAGTTGTGGTCATTTGGAGAGTGTACCCATTGAAGGAAGATATCTCTTTTTCTCTGGCTTTCCCTGTCTCACTCCCTCTCCCTGTTTCTGTCACTCCGCCTCTCAAATAAATATTTAAAAAAATAAATAAAATTTATTTTTATGGAGAGTATTTGCTTGCTGTTAAGACCCCAGCTGAAACATTCACATCCCATATCAAAGGACCTGGGTTTGAGTCCTTGCTCTACTCCTAATTTCAGCTTCTTGCTAATGCAAACCTAGGGAGGCAGCAAGGGAGGGCTCAGGTTGCTGGGTTCCTGCAACCCACATGGGAGGTTCTGATTAAATTCCCATCTTCAGGGTTCAGCATAATCCAACCCAGACCCTGGCAAGCATTTGAGGAATAACCAAGCAGATGGAAAATCTCCCTTTATCTTTCCATCTCTGTCTGTCTCCCTCTTTGTCTCATTCAAATAAATAGACATTAAAATAATTTATTTTTTAGTCTGCTGCTTAATATCTCTGATGATTTCAAGTGATGGTATGAATACTTTTTTTTTTTTTTGGTTTCCAATGAATCAATGTATAATAGTTTTGAAATTAACAACATGATGTGTTAGGCTACAAACATCTTAGTGGAGGCTCTGAGACTTGTTGTTGGAAATCAAAGAATTCAGGACCTGTGGTTTGCAGTTATTGTTTTTTGTGGTTGAAAAGTCTTGACTCCTGGAATTTACATGACTCAGATTAAGCCAAGATCTGCCAAATGCCTATTCTTGGCGTCTGGGGCCACGTGTCTTATTCATCCTCAATATTCAAAACTAAGACCATCCTTGGTACAAGAGGCACTCAGCAAAATAAATCACAGTTAATTATATGGTTTAAGGCAAACAAATAGATCTTTTCATCAGAAGGCTTTTTTACTACTA
This sequence comes from Oryctolagus cuniculus, assembly GCF_964237555.1. Taxonomy (NCBI): domain Eukaryota; kingdom Metazoa; phylum Chordata; class Mammalia; order Lagomorpha; family Leporidae; genus Oryctolagus; species Oryctolagus cuniculus. The sequence goes on from NC_091434.1 coordinate 150,064,888, forward strand.
AAATTCTTTTATTCTTTGTGTTTCTTTTTCTCTTGGTTTTCTATGCACTGTAGTGTTTGCAGGTATACTAAATCTTGGATTGTTTGCCTCGCTTAATTGAAAAATGTTTTGTGAAGAGAAGTTAAAAAGCAAAACAAAACAAAATGTATTGAAAACCATTTCTATTACAATGTCTTCCCTCTGTTAGTTCAGTTGTAAGAAATGGAGAACAAAAGCATTACCAACCAAGGCTTTTAGCAGAAACATAATTGCTTACACATCCAAATACATCAGCCAAGTTGGCAACACGCGATTAGGCAGCCAATTGTGTTGAAAACGTGCTTGCTCATTCAGAGGAGACCACGCCCCAGGGCTCCCCCACTGACTCCTCTGGAGTCCTGAAGTTCAGTCAGTACCAGTCCATTCCCTTAGCCACTTGTAGCTGGTAGGTAGTGAGAATCATTTGCATGCAAATGAAAGAGCCAGTGTCTTCAGCAAATCATACCTTAGGCCAAGAACATCTCCCTAGCCTCTCCCAGAAACTCTAGTGGTTTCTATTTAAGGCTACTGAAAAGAATGGTTTTGTGCCAAGAGCTGTGCACAGTACAGTATCTTTAAAAGTACATGATGTTACAATGACACATTAAAGCCCAATCTTTAGTCTACATATCCCACAGACAGTCACTCAATTTTAAAAAAGAGCAGATTGCATTGTGAATTTGACCTCAGGTATATTTCCCCATTCTCATCTTCCCATTCAATGTTAACTTGTGTTTGTGATTTGTAAACACATTTTCCATGTCCTAGATGTCTTTTCTAATCCTAACGCTGATTTTAAATTACCTTGGATATGGCACAGCATATCAAACTAAAGCAGCAGCACCATCATGTGTGTGTGTGTGTGTGTACAGAGGAAAGTATTCCTAACAACTGGCCTTTAGGTATTCAGAAAAAAGTAAAGGACAGGTGACTAGCCCATGCCCTTGATGGTTGGTCCTCTCCTTGGTTTAATCACCTTCAGCTACAAAGCCATTTTTAGGATCAACCCAGTTGTATTGAAGTAGGCAGGCATATAGGTTAAAATCAATTAGGTTTGTGAGCTGGAAGACCATGCCTTCACCTCGCCCCTGTGTGATCTCACACCCTACCTGATACTTTCACCACACCCCTGTGTGACCTCATGCCCCTACCTGGCCATACCTGGGAGCCAATCAGGTTAATTAACCACTCCCCTTTGGAAATGGGTTAAAAGCCTGGGACATGGTGTGTCCACCCTGCTCTTTGCCCTGGCCTCTTGCCAGGAGGGGACTTGCTGTAGCCCTGTGCCTCCAGGGCACGTGGCCTTCGGGCCACCCACCCTAGGCTTCCTGGCCTAGATGCTCCTCCATGTGGCTGGTTCCTGGTGCTCGGTATGAACCCATATTTACCTCTCTCTCTTAAATAAAGCTCTTACTCTCCTATGCATTTTTCTCACTAAATAAAGGCTTAAAATATATCATGCTGCCTCGTTTATCTGTGCCGGTATTTAGAATTCTCTAAATATTAGGCAAGAACCCTCTTGGGCTTATTAATATTGGGGATTTATTAATAAGCAAATGTGAGATCGTATGGCACCCCAAATTTCGGTAGCATATGTGGCACCCCAGATAGCACTTCTGGGGAACCTTAAGGAGCCACATTTTCGTATGAATTTTAGGGGGTCATCTCCGATTTCAGTATGGGATTGATTATGTGCTGGAAACTAGTTCTCCTGGTAAGTGCTAAGTGTTGTCCTCATTTCTAATAGGCTACCCTGTCGAATGCCAGAGATGAAACCAGGATGCTTGCTGGCCGACCAAGCAGAAAGAATACGAGACTACAACTTAGGCAATGAATCCCATTTTCTTTCTCCCAAGTGTTTGTTGATTTCCTGTTGCTCATTACCCAAGACAAAGCCTAATGCAAAAACTACACATTTACACATCACATGGGCTGTTGGGCTTTGTGTTAGTTTCTTGTTGCTGCCGTAACGTATTACCACCAACTCAGTGGCTTAACACTGCACAAGTGTATCTCTGGCATGTTCAGCACATAGGTGAATGGAATGAAACTAAGGCATGGTCAGGACCACATTCTTTTCTGGAGACTCTGGGGTAGAATCTGCCTCTTCATCTGTTCAGCTTTCAGAGAAGAGGCTTGCTGTAGTCCTTGGGTTTGGCTCTATCCTCCATCTTTAAACAGCAGTAAGTAGCAGGCTGAGTCTGTCTCACATTGCATCACTGTGACCTCTTCGAACTCTTCCACTTCTAAAGAAACTCGTGGTTATTCTGTGCCCACTAGGTTAATCCACAAAAATCTCTTTTAGCTGCAGCTGATTATTAGACTTAATCTGCATCCTACTGCTGCTTTGCCTTATAGCCAAACATGTGAGTATTCAGACTCCTCGGGTTATGATGTGGCTATTTTTGAGGAGAGGGCATTATTCTGCTGCACACAAGTTCACATTCATTTAGACGGATAAAGCTAAAAAAAAAAAATGTCAACAAACATTTCCAAAAGCCAACACAGAAGCTACCTGGGAACAGTAACAGGCAAGCGTATCTTCCAGTCAAGTCCATTCTTTGCCCTTACCAACAGCTTTAAATGGCTTTGCTTGTAGCCGGCAGATTTTAAGACTCAATGATCTTTGGTTCCATATTGTCTGTATTCTAACTTCACTGAGCCCCTTCCCTCCCCACCTGCCTTTGTGTGGGCAGTGCGGCTCTGCTCTCAGTAACGAGCCCCTCTGCCACAGAGCAGACCTTTTGAAGAGTACCTACTTTTCATCATACCAAAGTATGAGCTCACACACGTCCACACTGGCCTTTGTTCCCTCCAGGCTTCCATACCTCATGAGTTGCCTCTTTGCTGTCAGGGGGAATCAAGGTAGCAGACCTCAACAGCATTCCGTTTCAGGGGTTGAGGGAGAGGCAGCAGAGAGGGGATGTAGGTTATATCCAGTGACCACCTCTTTCCTGGGTTTGCCCTCACAGCAGCTGGAGGGCTTGGAGGTGCTAAGCCCTCTGATTTAGAACTACACAGGTCTGAAGGCTGAGCATTCTCTATGAAGGGCCTTCATCTTTGGAATTCCCTCTCCAAGGCTATTGACCTAGATGGCCTGAAGTAAATTCTATCTCACTAGTAAAGTGGATTTTAGAGTTAATATGGCCAAGCTGATTTGGATTATTTATTTTCAGTGTTAGCCACAGTGGTAGAACTCTCAGATGTGTGCAGGAACTGAGTGCATCTTTAGAAATCTCAGGGACAAATAGCCCTGCCTGAGACAGGAGAGGGTTTGGCTGTCATCTTCTTTTTTTAATCGCCTGTGCCTTGCTCTAATACTGAATCCGGAGCCAACATGCCATGATTATTTCTTCTGTGTTGTTTTGTTGCTGTGCTAACTTACCTGACATGTTCTTGTGTTTGATTACTTAGGGCATCTCCCTATCTCTCTTGATAGGAATGACTGCTAAAAAATAAATGTCAATAAAGTACAAGGCTCGCCTGCATATCAAGTCAGCTGTGCTTGTCTGTGTGGGGGACTGGAGTAAGGTGAATACGAAGGAAGTTATTAGCTCTCCAGCAGGGGCAAAGAGAAAAGCCAGTTCTGTCAAAAGTGAATGTTGAAACAAAAGAAAATAACCCCGTCCCAAATGCTCTGGGCTGAATCAGCCTTCCTGGGGTCTTATTCTGGTTCAGAGATACCTCTGTCCTTGAAGTACTCTCTGTTGAGTGACACTAGTCCATGGTATCAAGTAGTGTTTAAAATACCTAGATTAAAAGCCTTCTGCATTTAATGTCTCAGCTCCAACAGGTATATAAACCAAAATGAACTTGCAAATTTCATTGAAGTTTTCTCCTCCCGCCCGGGCTAGTCCCTAATGTCACAATTTCCACGTTACTGACAAAGAATCTTTTACTCTAACCAAGTTCCCGTTCACAGTGGGCAGTTGGCCCATCCAGCAGGGGAAGGTGACTTTAGTGGTGTCCCCACTCTTGCAGAGGTGCAGGTTAACATCCTCCTTGGGCAATGAGGGGACTAATATTCTGTTCTTTGTTCAAAGCTCTGAAGCATCGACGTATGAGATGTGATACTCGAATCAATGCTATTCCTGGCCTGAAAGCATTAACTCTAGTTCTCTTGCCAGGGAAAGGGGTGAGAGGATGTGAATGGTGGCTCAGCACTGCCAGAATAAATACCTTTCATCAGATGTTAGCCTGAAATGCATTAACGTTTCAATCAAAATGAACAGATACCAGAGCTTCATAGAGATCTATGCTCATTTGAAATGGACCATGGATTTCAAACACATTCAGAGCAAGTAATGTGGCAATGACTGACTAAATGCGTTCACTGTGTCCATAAAACTGATTATCACCTCACAGGGAATCCCATTTTTGGTCAAACTGTGCCTGGGATTGTCCTAGCAATGCACCCCTAGTAGATTTCTGCACTTTGAAGGACAGCATATTTCTAGACTCCAGAATCCCCCATCTACACCCCCATGCATGCCATCACAGATGTACTGCTCATTTACAGAGCGGCACTGGTACAATGGTTTTCTTAAGGTTTTGACACAAGAAACAGAGGCACTAGTTTGAGCATCTGAGTACATTTCTTTATTCCCATCCTCTCCATTAGAAAAAGCAGGGTCTAAGGGCACAGTGGTTTGGGATGAGTGAAATCAGAAGCAGGTTCAAGTTGGATCTATTAAAATGAATCAGTTGGCACCAGGCCCAGTGAATAGTTAAGTGTTTCCCTCAGAGAATAATTCTCTTCTTTAGGACAAGAAGAGAAGGGTTTATTGTCAAATGTTGTCCTCAAAGCTAACTGGACTTTAGCATTGGGGCTCATGGGTAGGCAGTTCTCTGTAGCAATGATTTTAGTCACCAGGTCCTGCTAGATTAAACAGCTGATGTCTGCTGTGATTTGCAGAACAGCCTGACCCACTGGCCCAAACTTACTCCACTCATATTACGCTGACCCAGTCCCACTATCATGAGTATTCTGGCCCCTCCACATGTTTTTCCTGTCGTTCATCTGGCCCTAACACACCTGTGGTTCATCAGATCATAAAGAACTGAATTGGTACACTGCAGAACAGGTACAAAATATCTCTAAACCAATCTTCCATATTCTTTCTTGTTTTGTTCATACAAAGCAAAGATGGATCTCCAACAGTAGCCAAAACTTTTTCTTCAGAGGCTTCTAAGGTAATGTATCAAAGATGTCAAGAAGCAGCATGGGCTTTGTCCTTGCAATGAAAACCAATCCTCAGAACTCATCTGGATATCTTGCTTTCTAATGCTATTATTCGATCTATTTCCATAGACATTGTATCTCATCTAAAGAGACTTAATTCTGTGACCAGGCAATGAATGTAGGTCCTTGATTTGAAGCATGTTCTGTTAACCCCGTAGAATCTGTATTTTCTGCTTTGCTATATTCTCTCATACCTTCACATGATGCTCTCTGTTAAATGAATTATGATGCTTAATCTTTTGCATGTGCCTGGATCCCTCTTTCATTTGAATCAGGTTGTGATTCAATATTTTCCTTTTCTCTCCCTCTCTCTCTTCTCTTCTCTCTCTCTTTAAATATCCTTGCCTTAATAAGGTTCCAACAACTGGGTGTTAGTCCTCCTGTGGAATCAGTATCTGGTTCATAACTGGAATAATTTCTTTCTGATTTTTATCCTGTACAAGCATTTCTGTATTTTGGTATTCTGGAGCGTTTCATTGCCTTCTATTATAGTAATTAGAAATTTAACTCAAGGTTAGATATCTCTTCCATGATTTTTGGACCCTTGTGTCGTGGTCACATTATCATTGCGAATGCAGTTACAGGAAGATAGCTTTGTCCTTAGCTTCTCCCACCTTGAAATTCTATTTGTATCACCTGTCTCTCCATGCAGTTCTGCTGACCAAGTCATACTTGATTTAATTACCCATCTTACATTAAAGTTAGCTACAACTCCCCCACATTCTCCACTCACTTTGCAACTTCACAAGACTCTCTTGTTGTAGTATGATTACAGTTGTTCAAATGAAGTGAATCAGAAATCAATCAGGTTATTTAGACTGTGTCTACACAAATAAATACTGGTTTTGTAATTAAGCTACACAAGTAGGTTTTGAGCCATAGATTTTATTTTCATAGTGGACACCATCTCTCTGTTCAGGGATCCTGGTTGGGGAGACAACATTGCATGTTTTCCTGACTGTATTTCACTGTATCAGATTCAGCCTTGCCTGTCCTTCTTGGGCATCTCTAGTCTTTTCCATATTTCCTTGTGATGGTTCTACAGGTGATAGGATAAAACTCTCAGATTGAAGAGTACTCCTAAATTTTGAAGGCTTTAGAATTAACATAAAAGTCACCCCCTATGCATGCCCATCACAGATGTACTGCTCTCAGCAAGAAATTGGCTTTTAAAATCTTTTATCTGAATAAGGCATAATTACTATTAATACTTGGCATTACCCTCAGAGTAGAAATATTGCTGCAACTTAAACATTTCAGCTAACACAACTTTTATGTTAAAAGTGGTTCAGCCGGCGCCACGGCTCACTAGGCTAATCCTTCGCCTTGCGGCGCCGGCACACCGGGTTCTAGTCCCGGTCAGGGTGCCAGATTCTGTCCCGGTTGCTCCTCTTCCAGGCCAGCTCTCTGCTGCGGCCAGGGAGTGCAGTGGAGGATGGCCCAGGTGCTTGGGCCCCGCACCCCATGGGAGACCAGGAGAAGTACCTGGCTCCTGCCATCGGATCAGCGCAGTGTGCTGGCCACAGTGCGCCGGCCGCGGTGACCATTGGAGGGTGAACCAACGGCAAAGGAAGACCTTTCTCTCTGTCTCTCTCTCTCACTGTCCACTCTGCCTGTCAAAAAAAAAAAAAAAAGTGGTTCAAATTAGGAAAGAAGTCTAAGGGGAGGAGTCTCTCTGGTCCTGCTATGACTCTTCTTGGCAGGGCAGATTGGAGATCTCTGAAGTAGGCTATGTCTTTGGTCCATTGGATCCTTTGGACTCACAGAGTCTTCCGCAAGAGTGACCACACCACATCAAAGAAGGATGTACTTTTCTCTGAAGGGAGGAGAGAAATTCCACTTTGTTTATGGGCTTGTCTAAATACTGATGGAGTTGTGGATTCAAAAGTCTTCCATAGCCTAGGCAGCTCATGTCAAGAGCCTTGGATGAACACTGATGTCATACATAAAGAGTGTTAATTGTTAACAATAGGAGTCACTGTGCACTAACTTTCCATGCAGGACTTCTGTCCTCAAAGAGTTATATTATGAGAGTTAACAATAAAACTTGTTCTCAAAGATTTATTTCGTTATAGTGTATTAAATGGAGGATATTTGTATGTCTCATAAGTTTTGGTTATGCCTAAGTGTCCAACTGCATTGCTTGTTTTCTTAGGTGCTTCCTTGATTAATGATAAAAATTGTTCTCAAGGACTTACTTTCTTTTAATGTATTAAGTGGAGGATATTCTTATGTCTCATAAGTTAGAGTTAAAATCTAAGTGCTCATAATAGATGCATCATTCTTGGGTGCTTTTTTAAAGTTAATTAAGTTCCTCAAAAAAAAGTGAAATTAACTTTGAGATGCAATGACTATGAACAACCCTTGTCTCTTTTGTTGAGGAACAGTTTTTTTTTTTTCCTATGTGTGCAAATTGTTGAACTCTTTACTTAATGTAGAGTTGGTCTTCTGTGTATGAAGTTAATTGAAAATGGATCTTAGTGGAGAATGGGACTGGGAATGGGAGAGGGAGGAGGCATGGGAGTGTGAGTGAGAGGGCAGATATGGTAGGAAGAGCATTATTTTTCTGAAGTTGTACTTATGAAATGCATGAAGTTTGTATTCCTTAAATAAAAGGTCTTTTTTGGGGAAAAAAAGAGAGAGGGACCAAACTATAGATGTATATAACCCTCTTCTGTTTCCCCAACTAGTTTGAATTACACTGAAGAAGTTCAGAGCGTAATGGATTCATAAGCACACTAACACGTAAGGCTGAGTAGGGGGAGTAGGATGGAGGTAATCACCAATCTTAAACAAGTTTCTAGAAGGGATCACACAGATCAGAATGGAGAGACTCATAAAGAAATGAAGGTAGGGGCTGGTGTAGTGGCATAGTGGGTAAAGCCACCATCTGGGATGCTGACATAGCATATGGGCACTACTTCATGTCCCAGATGCTCTACTTCCTAATCAGCTTCCTGCTAATGGCTCCAGGAAAGCGGCAGAAGATGGCCCAAGTATTTGGGATCTTACCACCTATGTAGGAGACCTGCATGAAACTCTTGGCTTTGGCCTGGCCAGTCCTGGCTATTGAGGCCATGTGGGGAGTGAACCACTAGATGAAGGACATTTCTCTCTCTCCACCCTCACCTCTGTCACTCTTTCAAAGTAAATAAATAAATCTTTAAAAATTTTTTAAAAAAGAAAAGAAGTGAAAGCAGTAGAAACAACAGGCATTTTCACAGTAGAGTTTCCCAAACTTGGCAAATAAGGAGGACAGAATGGGAGAAGAGGCAGAAACTGAGATAATGGGATGAAAAGATAATTACAGAATGTCCAGGATGGGCTGGGCCACCCACACTCATCTGCAAGCCTCCTCCACCATGGCGCTGGACAAATCCTCCAGGGTGGAGTTAGAAAATTGCACTCTAGGAGTGAGCATTGTAACACAGTGGGTTAAACCCCACTTGGGGCACTTGAATCTATTTCATTGTGCCTGTTCAAGTCCCAGCTACTCCTCCTACACAGCTCCCTGCTGATGTACTTGGGAAGGCAGTGGACAACGGCCTAAGTGGTTGGATCTGAACTACCCATGTGGGAGACTAATGGAGGTCCTGGCTGTGGATTCAGCCCGGCCCAGCCCTGGCTGTTGTAGGCATTTGGGGAGTGAGCCAACAGATGGCAGATCTCTCACTCTCTGCCTCTCCCCATGTCTCTGTCATTGCTTTACAAATAAATAAATAAATCACCAAAAGAAAATTACCCTCTAAAGTCATCCTTGAACACCACTTTGGGCCTTACAACTTATAGAAAAAGCACTTTTTCAATACAGCTTCCACATGTATCTTTATTTTTCCAAATTGCATATTTGCATGCTACAATACTCTGTTGTATATTATGAAACATAAAATAAAAATTCAAAATGGGTGTGAAGAATTTCAAAATAGAAAATCTAATACAGGACTCTCTCAATTAACATTTGATTTCATTTCTGAAAAATTAGATGTTCCAAATGAAAATGCTAATCATGAGCATATTCTCCTTATTTATCAGAGAAATTATAATGTGTCAATGTAGAACTCTTAACCAATTTCCTCAGTGTAACTAAAACATAGTAAAGCAACTACACATAGTAACAAATTCTTGTTATTTCAATGTAGAATGTAAAATGCTGAAAATAGCACTTTCTGATCTCTGAAAAATACAGTCACTCACAAATAGTGGTTTTGAGTACAGAAACCTATACTCTGAACCCCAGAAACATCATAGAGAAGCTCATCTCCTTGGTTGACACCTGAAAACCTCTTAGATCCATCCATATTGATTCTAAGATTTTACCAGGTAGGTTTGAATATATCTTAAGACTTTCTCTGTCATTTGATTTAAATATATATTGGATTTGGGGGACAGAAATATAATTTTTCTTTAAAATTTATTTATTTATTTGAAAGGCAGAGTTACAAAGAGAGAAGGAGGAGGAGGAGAAGGAGAAGAAAAAGAAGAGAGAAGAAGAGAGAAAGAGAAAGAGGGAGAGACATCTTCCATCTATTCACTGATTCACTCCGCAAATGACTGCAAGGACCAGGACTAGGCCAGGCCAAAGACAGGAGCCAGGAGCTTCGTCCAGGTCTTCCATGTGGTAGGCCACCTTCTGCTGCTTTTCCAGGTACAAAGTAGGGAGTTGGGTTGAAAGTGGAACAGCTAGGATTTGAACCAGTGTGCCTATGGGATGCCAGTGTCACAGGCAACAGCCTTAACATACTATGCCACACTACCGGCCCCAATAATTTTTCTATAACATATTGACCAAAACAAGTTGTATGAAGAGAAACTAATGTTGTATAAAGACTGGATATTAAAAAGTTAAAGACTTTTTACTGAGGAAATACTAATTAGTGGGAATTTACATGGGATGTGTTCGTAATTTCTTCCATTGCCTCAGTTCAGCAACTTGTGCATTTCCAGGAAGAGTGCTCCCCTTTGGATGCCATGGCTTCCTGAGGGCATTGGGTGGGCCATGAGGGAGGCTCGATTTGGGATTTCCATCATAGGTCAGGACCTTCCTCATGTCTATAGTGGGTAGAAGGGAGGATACCTTATACCCTTCAGGCAAAGACTGGGGGTCCCCATGCCTAGAACTGGCATTCAAGTCTCTTTTTCAGGGGCAAACCTGAATCAGATACAAAAACCCCGTGACACCTACCTAGATTCTGCACCTCCTTCATCCCAAAGGTAAAGGTATATGAAGATAAAGCCCATGCCTGGGGCCAGCACTGTGGCGTAGCAGGTAAAGCTGCCGCCTGCAGTGCCAGCATCCTATAAGGGCTCCAGTTCAAGACCCAGTGGCTCCACTTCCAATCTGGCTCTGATATGGCCTGGGAAAGCAGAAGAAGATGGCCCAAGTCCTTGGGCCCCTGCACCCACATGGGAGACCTGGAGGAAGCTCCTAGCTCCTGGCTTCAGCTCTGGCTGGTGTGGCTAATTGCAAGAGTGAACCTTTCTCTCTCTGCCCCTCCTTCTCTCTGTGTCACTCTGACTTTCAAATAAATAAACAAATCATTTAAAAAAAGCCATGCCTTGACAGTCCTTTAAGGACAATTCACCATGAGAACAGAAAAACAAGCAGAAGCAGCAAATATTGGTAAATGGAAAATTTTGGGAAATACAGAAGTTTTTGAAAAAATTAATTGCTCTCTTATGAACATTGAACAAAATACATCAGCCAAAAACAGGAACAAGCTGCTAAGATAAATCCTTTAGAGGAAGGCTGATCAAATATTTAAAATATAGATACAAAAGCAAATCAACAAAAAAGCAAATACAAATAAAAAAGTTAACAAATTATACCGAATAGGAGAGTAAGAGGAAAACATGTAAACTATAAAAGAAAATTCAAGGTTATAGAAGGCTACCCAAGAAATAACTGATGAAATAGTTTATGCTTATATGTTAATAGCTTATATTAAAACAATACAGATTCACTCAATAGATGGAAGAATAGTTTGGAAATTTTTGTTTATTTGTTGTTTTCAAAAATCGGTGATACAGGGCTGGTGTTGTGGCATAGTAGGTTAAGCCTCACCTGGAAAACCAGCATCCAATATGTACCCACTCAAGTCCTGGCTTCTTCACTTCCCATCCAATTCCCTGCTAATGTACCTGGGAAAGCAACAGTACATGACCCAAGTGCTTGGGTCCCTGCCATCCTTGTAGGAGATACAGATGAAGTTCCAGGCTCCTGGCTTTGGTCTGGCCTAGACTTGGCAATTGCAGCCATCTGGGGAGTGAACCAGCCTATGGAAGATCTCTTTCTCACTATCTCTCACTCTCTCTGTAACTCTGCCTTTCCAATAAATAAGCAAATAAATAAATATTTAAAAATATAGGTGATAGAATGAAACTTTTCTTTGGCTCTGTGTTGTAAATCTTCCAGGACAGAAGCCTGAGGACCTCAGTGGTTTATACTAAAATGTCAAAGGAGAAATCAGGAAAGAAATCAGCCTTTTACTTTTTTCACTGATTCTATGCCTGCTGTTAAGACTCAAGTTAGTGAGGAATATTCTGACTAGTTTCTGGGAAAGTCATTCTCTCTGTAGTAGGAGGATGGAGAGCTATTGAGGACAAACCCAGCAACCTGTGCAGGGATTTCATTTGCTGCTAAGAAACAAGAATTTATCAGCACAGGTCAAAGCCTGAGGCATTTCATGGTAGATATATTTAATCAAAAATGTTCTCACTAATGTTCCAGGTACCCATTTAACTCCATGCATGGTCACCTCAGCATCTCATTCTGAAACCACTATTATCCAGGAAAGATGATTTAGGTATCTGTATGGGGAAAAAATCTCTTAGTGTCTGAAGGGAGTGTTCTACAAAATACCATGGGTCATGGAATTAACAACTCCAGGAGCAGGATAAGTGGGAAAAATTTAAGGAAGTCAAGCTGGAGAGAGCTGCCAGAACCTGCTCTCGTGTTGAGTAAGCTGTGCCAGTCCTGGGTCTCCTCCAGGAAAGACAGGTGTCACTCTGTACAGCAGATCCAAGTTATAAATCATGGGGAGCTCCAATTTAATCTACCTTGAGATTCCCTCTGTATCCAACCTCACTGTGCCCCTGCCACTGTAGGGCCAGAGCAGACTGAACTTCAGGATAACACAGAAAAAAGGCAATGTTCACTTATGGCTAAATATCATGGCATTTGTTAAATATTAGATTTCAGAAATTGTGCTACTTGTGAAAACTTTAGTTCCCTAGTTCTCGCAATCTCTCAGGAAGCAAAATGTACAATGTACAAGACTATCCCTTCACATTTGTCTCTTGATTCATCGAATAAACAAGTGACAAAAGTGTCTTATTTTATTAGCTATTGATTAATTATTATATTATTAGTATTGATGATTTAGTCTGGAGTGTGTGAATATAAGTTATAATAAGTTAATAAACAGTATCACTTTTCCACATAGTGTCCTAAATTCTATTGCTTATATTTTCTAATATTTTCTGCTTTAACTTATAATGATAAGTTTTTGTTATCTTGTCTGACTGGATTTACAGTGAGTATATTTCACATTTTAATGATTATTATCACATTTGAAAATAGCTTTGCTTTTAAACCAACATGTCTTACTAAAACATTATTCTAAAGCCATAGTTCAATTATTGCAATAATTAATTAATACAATGCAACACAGAGAATAGTGGCACTATTAGAACACTTTCTAAGTATGTAAAGACAAAAAAACATGTAGGAATCTTAAGAGATAGATTGAATTGAGAAAAAAATTGTTTTTCTGCACACTGTTTAATTAAAAGAAATTTATAGCAGATTAGCTTTACCATTACTTTCAGCAATTTTCAAAATCACTACAAAGCTACATTTTTGCTTGGTGCTTTCTATTATCTTCATATGTATTATTTTATTAATTACCATTTCCAAAAATTAATGGAAAATGGCTTAATTTTAAGCCAACCAAGAATCATTCTTTAGGTTTACTTGATTTGTCTGTGATCTGAAAATTCCTGTCTCCAACAAACTACTATGGAGGACACAGTCTTTATTTAACCCCAGAATGCCTAAATACAAAGAAATTTTCAAATACACAGAATCTGACTGCAGCCACAGCAATAAATGATAGGCTTTGTTTGTGATAGAAATGTCTAAAGTAGATATTTTTCTCATAAGCACATCTAAATAAAAATATTGATGTCATAGTCATATTAGTTTATGACCTAACGTATGTATATCCTTGTCACAAGATAATTTTAGATAATCTGAAAGTAATACATTTATGTTGTACCTACAATAGAAAATGACTTTTGCATTTTTCATCTGAGGTAAAAGTTCAAACTTATTCTAAAGTCTATAGGTGTTGTAATGAGTTGAATGATACCCCATCAAGACTCATGCTTACCAGAACCTCAAAATGTGATCTTCTTTGGAAATAAAGTGTTTACAGATTTAATTGAATAAGTTATGGTGAGGTCAGGCTGATTTGGGATGGGTCCTAAATCCAGTAACTTGTGTGTTTATTGTTGGATAACAATGAAGTTTGAGGGCCTAATCTTTTCTAGTAAAATGTAATTTTCCATTGGGAAGCAAGATGGCTGAATAGCAAAAGGGAGGTCTGTTCTAGTCTTTGAGAACCTAGCAGAAAAGAGAGTGATTAGGGTACACTCTCAGGAAAAAGTTATAGGGCGAACTGCAGTGGGAGGGCTTGCAAAAGCAGTGGAAATCCCTGGACCTGAGTGGAAGGTGCAGACGTGTGGCAACAAGCACTGGAGCACAGAGCAGAAACACAACCAAGGACCCAGCAGTCTGCTCTGGATAGCAAGGTGAGGATAGACTGCACCAGCCTGCATCACTGTTGATGCAGCTAGAGGGAGAGTCTGCTAAACTACACCATGTCTGAGTCTGGCCTGGAGCCCTCTCAGAGGAGCTGGGCGGCTGCTTACCCAGAAGGGGGGAAAAAGCACCACATCTCTGTCTCCATTTCTTCCAACTCCACACCAGTGCCCTGTGGCTACCTGTGAGAAGGCTGGCACCATTTCGGACATAAACAGGTAGCAGCTGCTCCAGCTCATCTGTGCACACTCAGCAGCTAGTGGAGACTGTCAGCTGGGGCAACCACAGCAGTTGAGTCAACTGGTGCAGTCTGTTCCCACTTTGTTATCGGACAACAATAACAGCTCCACTGCAGCCATCTGGCAACAGGCAGGAAAGGGCAGCCATCCCCACGCAAAGAAATTGCTGGGAACTCTTTTACCGGCCCAGCACAATTGGGAAAGGAGTAGGGCTGTAGCCAGTGGGAGTTATGCAAACTTGTGATCCGGGGATTTTACCAGAGGGAAAACTCCACGTTCCCCACTAACTTTGAGTCTAGCTGAGGGGGATAGGATTTGGTCTGCCCAGGCAAAACACACAGGCAGCAGCTTTGAGAACTGCTTACACTCTCTGTGGACAGGACAGATTAGTGGGGGTGGCATGGACTTTCTTGAACTCCATGGAATTCAAGAACTGGTGGAGCCCTGGGTGCTGAGACTGTGAAAACACTGTGACTGTGTGAGAAGGAGCAGGGTGTAGCTGGGGTTCTGGGCAAGCTCTGAGTGCAGTGTACATTCTCTGAACTCCTTGGTTGCTGGGGCAGCTGATTGCACTTGGGACTATGCTAATAGGGAGGACTGCACAGATTATTTGTGCGGATGAGTATTGAACACACTGGGGACTAACACCAAGCATTGTTCAGCTTTTAGGAGAGGAGGTGAGGGGGTGATCACGCCAACAGACTTGACCACCCTCCACTTCTGTTAATAAGAGGAGAGCTACCATCCCCAACTTGGGTGTTACCCATACTTCCTCCACCCAGGAGCACTGTCCAGAGCTCCCTGGACCCACCAACCACACACCTCTCAATATTCAAGGAAAGCACAGATAGTCCACTAAGTCACAGAAGCACAGCTCAAAGATAAATGCCATTAGAGTGTAAAAGAACAATTAACATAACACCACAAATGCCTAAAAATAAATGCAGAAATTCAAGAAACAAGGAACACAATAATATTTTGATATTAGAATGTGAAGATGAGCCGTCGCCGCGGCTCACTAGGCTAATCCTCTGCCTTGCGGCGCTGGCACACCGGGTTCTAGTCCCGGTCGGGGCGCCAGGTTCTGTCCTGGTTGCCCCTCTTCCAGGCCAGCTCTCTGCTGTGGCCAGGGAGTGCAGTGGAGGATGGCCCAAGTGCTTGGGCCCTGCACCCCATAGGAGACCAGGAGAAGTACCTGGCTCCTGCCATCGGGTCAGCGCGGTGCACAGGTTGCAGCGCGCCAGCAGAGGCAGCCATTGGAGGGTGAACCAATGGCAAAGGAAGACCTTTCTCTCTGTCTCTCTCTCACTGTCCAGTCTGCCTGTCAAAAAATAAAAATAGAAAATAAATAAAAAAAAAGAATGTGAAGATGAAGATATTGAGAACATGCTGGAAGTGGGATTCAAAAAAACTAAGCATAGGATTATTCAAAAGCAATCAGAAGCAAATCCATGAACTAAGGAAAACCACATGACATAGATGAAAATTTTTCCCATGGAATTGAGATTTTAAAGAGAAAACAAAATGAAATATTAGAAATTAAGAAGTCAATAGATCAAATAAAAATGTGGTAGAAAGCCTTAACAGTAAATTAGCCAAGACAGAAGAAAGAATATCCCAACTAGAAGATAAATGTTTGGAAACCTTACAGTCAGACAAAAAGAAAAAAAGAAAAAGAAAAGAAAATAGAAAACTTAAAATCAATGTTGTAGAGTCACAAATATAATCAAATGACCAAACATAAGGGTCTTAGGACTTCTTGAAGGTGTGCAAAGATAGAATTGAGTAGAAGGCTTATTTAGTGAAGTAATTACAGGAAACTCTCCCAGTCTGGAGAAAGTGATGTCAAGTAGAGGAAGTACATAAAACTACTAACATTATAACCAGAAAAGACCATCACCCTGACACATTGTAGTCAAACTCCCTACAATAAAACATAAAGAAAATATTCTAAAATATGCATTAGAGAAATACCAGATTACTTTCAGAGGATCTCCAATAGACTCACAGCTGACTTCTCATCAGAAACCATATAGGCTAGCATGGAATGATGAGATATAGTCAGTCTTAAAAGAAAAAAAAAAAAAAAACAAACCTGTCAACCCAGAATACTGTACCCTGCAAAAACTCTCATTTATGAAAAAAGGAGAGATAAAGACCTTTCTTTTTTTTAACTTTTTAACTTTTATTTAATGAATATAAATTTCCAAAGTACAGCTTATGGATTGCAATGTCTTCCCCCCCATAACGTCCCTCCCACCTGCAACCCTCCCCTTTCCCACTCCCTCTCCCCTTCCATTCACATCAAGATTCATTTTCGATTTTCGATTCTCTTTATATACAGAAGATCAGTTTAGCATACATTAAGTAAAGATTTCAACAGTTTGCTCCCACACAGGAACATAAAGTGAAAAATACTGTTTGAGTACTAGTTATAGCATTAAATCTCAATGTACAGCACACTAAGGACAAAGATCCTACATGAGGAGTAAGTGCACAGTGACTCCTGTTGTTAACTTAACAAATTGACACTCTTGTTTATGGCCTCAGTAATCACCCTAGGCTCTTGTCATGAGCTGCCAAGGCTATGGAAGCCCCCTGAGTTCACCGACTCTGATCATATTTAGACAAGGCCATGGTCAAAGTGGAGGTTCTCTCCTCCCTTCAGAGAAAGGTACCTCCTTCTTTGATGACCTGTTCTTTCCACTGGGATCTCACTTGTGGAGATCTTTCATTTAGGTTTTTTTTCCCCCCAGAGTGTCTTGGCTTTCCATGCCTGGAATACTCTCATGGGCTTTTCAGCTGGATCCACATGCCTTAAGGGCTGATTCTGAGGCCACAGTGCTGTTTAGGACATCTGCCATTCTATGGGTCTGCTGTGTATTTCCCTCCCCATGTTGGATCGTTCTCTCCCTTTTTGATTCTATCAGCTAGTATTTGCAGACACTATTCTTGTTTATGTGATCCCTTTGGTTCTTAGTCCTATCATTAGACCTTTCATGACAAACAAAAATTGAAGCAGTTTGTTGCCACTCGTCCAGCCTTATGAAAATACTTAAGGATGGACTACATACAGAAACACAGAAAGATAGCCATCATTATGAAAGAATGTGAAGGCAGAAAATCACCCAGTAATAGCACAAAAGAAATCTAAGGTAAACAATAGGAATATTTATGGGAAAATGCCAGGGCCAAGTCATTACTCATCAATAGTCTCTTTGAATGTAAATGGCCTCAATTCTCCAGTTAAAATACACAGACTGGCAGTATAGATTAATAAACAAGACTGATCTATTTTCTGCCTACAAAAAACACATCTCATCAATAAAGATACTCAAAGACTGAAAATGAAAGGATGGAAAAAGATATTCCATGCTAACAGAAACCAAAAAAACAGCTAGTATTGCCATCCTAATACCAGACGAAATAGACTATAACATAAAATCTGTTAAAAGAGACAAATAAGGGCACTATGTAATGATTATGTAATGATTAAGGGATCAATTCAACAGGAAGACATAACTTTTATAAACATATATGCACCTAATTACAGGGCACCTGGCTCTTTAAAAGAAATGTTAATGGATCTAAAGAGAGACATAGACTCCAATACAATAGTAATGGGGGACTTCAATACCCCACTTTTAGCATTGGAAAGATCAACCAATCAGAAAATCAACAAGGAAACAACAGAGTTAATCAACCTATTGACCAAATGGACCTAACAGATATCTACACAACCTTTCACCCCGCAGTGGAAGAATACATATTCTTATCAGTGCATGAAACTTACTCTAGGATAGACCATATTCTAGGCGATACAGCAAGTCTCAGCAAATTAAAAAAAAAAAAAGCTAAATCATACCATGCATCCCCTTAGACCAAAATGGAATAAAGCTGTAAATCAACAATTCAAGAATCACTAGAGTATATGCAAACACATGGAGACTGAACAGCATGCTCCTGAATGAACACTGGGTCATAGAAGAAATCAAAAGAGAAATGAAAAAAAATTTCTGGAAACAAATGAAGATGACAGTACATTACATCAAAACATATGAGATATGACAAAAGCAGTTTTAAGATGGAAGTTTATAGCAATTGATGCCTACATGAAGAAATTGGAAAGTTAACAATAAATGAGCAATCAATGCATCTCAAAGACCTAGAAAAACAACAACAAACCAAACTTCAAATTAGTTGGAGGAAAGAAATAATAAACACTAGAGAATAAAGAAAATCAAAACAAAAAAATTAAAAATTGGTGAATTGAAGAGCTTGATTTTTGAAAACAATAAACAAAACTGATACACAATTGCCACAACTAACCAAAAAAAGAGGGCAATGAACCATATCAATAAAATCAGAGATGAAAAGGAAATGCAACACAAGATACCACAGAATTAAAAAGAATCATCAGGAATTACTACAAAGAGCTGTATGGCAAAAGAAGGGGGGGGACTAGAAGAAGTGGAAAGATTCCTAGATACATATAATATACCAAAATTGAGTTAAGAAGACAGAAAACCTAAACAGAACAATTACCAAGAGAGAATTGAATCAGTAATAAAGACTCTCCCAATAAAGAAAAGTCCAGGACCAGATGGCTTCTCTCCTGAATTCTACCAGACCTTTAAAGAAGAACTAATTCTGATTCTTCTCAAGCTATTCAAAACAATTGAAAGGGATGGAAATCTCCCAAATGCCTTCTATGAAGCCTGCATCACCTTAATTCCTAAGCCAGAAAAAGATGCAACAAAGAAAGAGATCGATAGACCAGTATCCCTGATGAACATAGATGAAAAAAATCCTCAACAAAATAATAGCCAATTCAATCTGACAACAGAGCAGAAATAACATTCACCTAGACCAAGTGGGATTTATCCCTGGTATGCAGGGATGGTTCAACATTTGCAAATCAATAAATGTGATTCCTCACATTAACAAACTGAAGAGCAAATACCATATGGTTATCTCAATAGAGATGCGGAGAAAGCATTTGATAAAATTCAACACTCTTTCATGATGAAAACACTAAGCAACTTGGGTATAGGTGGAGCATTCCTCAACACAATCAAGGCAATCAATGACAAACCCATGGCCAGCAACCAATGGGAAAAGCTGGAAGCATTCTCCCTAAGATCCAGAACAAGACAAGGATGCCCACTCTCACCATTGCTATTTAATATAGTACTGGAAGTTTTAACAAAGGCCATTAGGCAAGAAAAACAAATCAAAGGCACACAAATTGGAAAAGGAGGAAATCAAACAATCCTTATTTGCAGATGATGTCATCCTTTATATAAGGGATCCAAAAAAAATCCATTAAGAGACTATTGGAACTCATAAGAGTTTGGTAAAGTAGCAGGACATAAAATCAACACAGAAAGATCAATAGCCTTTGTACACACAGACAAGGTCATGACCAAGAAAGAACTTTTAAGATAAGTCCTATTCACAACAGCTCCAAAATGAATCAAATGCCTTGGATGTCAAAGATCTCTACAATGAAAACTCTAAAACACTAAATAAATAAATAAATAGAAGAAATTTAAAAAATGGAAAAATCTTCCATATTCATAGATTGGAAAAATCAATATCATCAAAAAATTCATACTACCAAAAGCAATTTATAGATTCAGTGTGATCCCAATCAAAACACCAATGACAATCTTTGCAGATGTAAAAAACATGATCCTAAAATTCAAATGGAAGTACAAGAGACCCCAAACAGCTAAAACAATCTTATACAACAAAAACATAGCTGGGGGCATCACAACATCTGATGTCAAGAAATACTATGGGGAACTTATAATCGAAACAGCATGGTACTGGCACATAAACAGACTTGTAGACAAATGAAAAAGAATAGAAATTCAAGAAATCAATGCATGCATCTACAACCAACTTATCTTTTACAATGGAGGTAAAATCAATTCCTGGAAGAAGGATGGTCTCTTTAACAGTTCTGGGGAAACTGGACCTCCACCTGCAGAAATATAAAACTAAACTCCTACCTCACACCTTACACAAAAATTCACTCAAAATGAATCAAATACCTAAATCTACAAGCTGATACTACCAATTACTAGAGAATATTGGGGCAATGCTTCAAGACATTGGCATAGGCAAAGACTTCTTGGAAAAGACCCCAGAAGCACAGGCAATCAAAGCCAAAACTGACTAATGGATTACATCAAGATGAGAAGCTTCTGTACTGCAAAAGAAACACTCAGCAAAATGAAGAGGCAGCCAACAGAATGGGAGAAATTATTTGCAAACTATGCAACTGGTAAGGGATTAAAATCAAGAATCTATAAAGAGCTCAAGATATTCAACAACAACAAAACAAATAATCCAGTTAAAAATCAGCAAAGGACTTGAGCAGGCATTTTTTCAAGAGAGGAAATTCAAATGGCCAACAGATACTTGAGAAAATGCTCAGGATTACTGGCCATTAGGGAAATGCAAGTCTAAACCACAATGAGGTTTCATCTCACTCCAGTAAGAATGGGGCGTATAAAGAAATCAACAAATGACATACTGGAGAGGATATGGGGAAAAAGGTACCCTGGTACACTGTTGGTGGGGATGTAAACTGGTGCAACCACTATGGAAGACAATATGGAGATAACTCAGAAATCTGAATATAGACCTACCACAAGATCTAGCCATCCCACTTCTGAGAATTTACCCAAATCAAAAATAATCTGTATATCGGCCTGCGCCGCGGCTCACTAGGCTAATCCTCTGCC
The DNA here is from genome assembly GCF_964237555.1 of Oryctolagus cuniculus. NCBI lineage: Eukaryota > Metazoa > Chordata > Mammalia > Lagomorpha > Leporidae > Oryctolagus > Oryctolagus cuniculus. The sequence continues at coordinate 150,085,963 of NC_091434.1, forward strand.
TTGTGGCGCCAGCACACCGGGTTATAGTCCTGGTCAGGGTGCCGGATTCTGTCCCAGTTGCCCCTCTTCCAGGCCAGCTCTCTGCTGTGGCCAGGGAGTGCAGTGGAGGATGGCCCAGGTGCTTGGGCCCTGCACCCCATGGGAGACCAGGAAAAGCACCTGGCTCCTGCCATCGGATCAGCGCAGTGCGCCGGCCGCAGCGGCCATTGGAGGGTGAACCAACGGCAAAGGAAGACCTTTCTCTCTGTCTCTCTCTCTCACTGTCCACTCTGCCTGTCAAAAAATAAATTAAAAAAAAATCAGTATATCAAAGTGTTATCTGTACCCTCATGTTCATTGCAGCATAATTCACAATAGCTAAGATATGGAATCAACCCAGATGTCCATCAACTGATGACTGGGTAAAGAAATTATGGAGTAATACTCAGCTGTAAAAAAAATGAAATTCTGTCTTTTGCAATAAGATGGTCACCACTGGAAACCATCATACTTAGTAAAATAACCCAGTCCCCAAAAGACAGATAGCATATGTTTTCCCTGATTTGAAGTCACTAATAGAGTACCTGAAGTATAATGTGTTGGAGTGAAATAGACATTTTGAGAATCAATGATTGTTTATAGCCCTTGTTTCTTTCGTTGAGGAATAGTGTTTTGTTTCATTTTGTTTTCTCCTCATACTATTTGTTGAACTCTTTTACTTAGGGTAGGGTTACCTATATGATCATTAAGTGTACTGAAAAAAGATCATTGAGTAGGAATCCTAGAGGGAGGGTGAGGAAGGGTTGGAGCATGGAGGGCAGGGTGGGGGGTAGGGGTAGAATTACCACTATGTTTCTAAAATGGTATAAAGGAAATATATAAAACTTATATAGTTTAAATAAAATATATATAAAAAATATAACTTTCCTAAACCAGATACTGAGTCCTATTCCTTTGATCTGTAGTGGGCATTTGATTTTGAGTTTTTTTGTTTGTTTAGTTTTCTTTTAGTCACATAGTAGCCATTTGCTCTTTTCCCAATAAACCATTCCTATTTCCTACTGAGGAATTACCACTACCCAAAAACCAAAATCTTGGCGTTGACATCAATAAAGATTTTATCTCCTATATACAAGGAGGGGCATGATTTTCTAAGCTTGATTAGTTGAATTTGAAGGGATTTAAGACACTGTTCCAAAATATGGCACCCCTATATTTGGGAAAGCATCAGGTCATAAGACTTTCATTTGAAGCATGCTCTCCATATACCTGCAGGAAAGAAGCATCTTATCTCTGGGGATACAGGACACCAAGAGAAATTGAGCGGTTTTGTTTCCCACTACTGTGTATCCCCTCATATTTCTCCAAAACTATCCATTTCTTCGAACCTACCACAAAAAGTACACAATTTTACCTGTTTCTCTAGGACTTCATTTCAAAAATCTCCTGTTTCACACAGAATTGATATTAAATTAGCTGTATGGTTTTCTTTTCTTTTTTTTAACTTTTATTTAATGAATATAAATTTCCAAAGTACGACTTATGGATTACAATGGCTTCCCCCCCAAACCGTCCCTCCCACCCACAACCCTCCCCTTTCCCACTCCCTCTCCCCTTCCATTCACATCAAGATTCATTTTCGATTATCTTAATATACAGAAGATCAGCTTAGTATACATTAAGTAAAGATTTCAACAGTTTGCTCCCACACAGAAACATAAAGTGAAAAATAATAGATGATTTTTTTAAATGATGATGAAATCAGATCAGACCTATTGTCATGTTTAATCCCAGTGAGAGTCAAGTTGGGAATTGATAATTTCTTTCTTTCTTTTCTTTTTTTTTTCACACAGATTTCAGTTTAGTATACATTAAGTAAAGATTTCAACAGTTTGCACCCCCATAGAAACACAAAGTGAAATATACTGTTTGAGTACTCGTTATAGCATTAAGCCTCAATGTACAGCACATTAAGGACAGAGATCCTACATGAGGAGTAAGTGCACAGTGACTCCTGTTGTTGACTTTACAAATTGACACTCCTGTTTATGGCATCTGTAATCTCCCTATGCACCAGTCATGAGTTTCCAAGGCTATGGAAGCCCCTTGAGTTCTCCGACTCTTATCTTGTTTAGACAAGGTCATAGTCAAAGTGGAGGTTCTCTCCTCCCTTCAGAGAAAGGTACCTCCTTCTTTGAAGACCTGTTCTTTCCACTGGGATCTCACTCACAGAGATCTTTTTGCCAGAGTGTCTTGGCTTTCCATGCCTGAAATACTCTCATGGGCTTTTCAGCCAGATCCGAATGCCTTTAGGGCTGATTCTGAGGCCAGAGTGCTATTTAGGACATCTGCCATTCTATGAGTCTGCTGAGTATCTCACTTCCCATGTTGGATCACTCTCCCCTTTATTTATTCTATTGGTTAGTGTTAGCAGGTACTAGACTTGTTTATGTGCTCCCTTTGACTCTTTGTATGGTTTTCTTTTAATATGTGTTGTTATGGGGGATGGAGTTATGAACCCAAGATGGAAAAAAAGACATTTCTTTGCCTCTACAGATTCCGTACTCCCAAAAATGAATCTTTAGCAGAATAATGTAAGTAAGGAAGAAAGAGTTTGAGAGATGATTGATTTTATTGAAGATTCCCTGAATTTTAGCTCTCTGAACACTTGGAGATTTCCTAAGTTCTTTCCTGTCTATGCTTAGTTCTTTAAGTGACATCCCGTTATTCTGTAACCTAATTCAGAGGCTTTAAATACGTTCATATTCCTGTTGCTCATACCCACAAAATCCTAACTTTTATCTCTACAGGTCTCGCTAAATGCCTAGCATGCCATATGGTGCAGGTTAGCAGTCAGTGTTAACAGCATTCATCCGAGTAGTTTAAGCAGAAAGGATTCTGGAGAGCTCACAGGATCATTGTGAGGGTTGGAGTAACATGCCCATGTCCCTGATATCTACTGGCCTATTAACAAAGTCAGCATCATTATGACTAAATGGTAGATGTCAGAAACAGCTTTACTGCAGTTGCTGCTGCCATCACTCCAGTGGATTTCTGGTTCAACACTTCTGCCTGGCAATCACTGTAATTCTCCTTCTGCTGTTCTCCTCCAAATCATCTCTGTACATGATAACCATCAACAAAGAACTTCCAGGCCATGGTTAGTACCTCCTATATCTGCTTATGATCTCACATCAAATAAGGTTGGTGATTAGAATACCACCCTGGACACTAAGAAGATGTCATACCTCATACCAGATGTCATAATCTCATACCACAGGCAGATCCCCATAACATAGGAAAGCTACTGAAGAAATGGCAGGCAAGAAGTAAGGCGCTGATTGGGTCCTAGCCCCACGTAAGAAATGCTGTGTCCTGGGTAATGTCTGACTAGATGAGGGTTTTTCTTGGGTGTCCGATATAACTGCATGTTTCCCCCACCATAGAGGAAGATTTATTTAGAGAGATCCAAGATGGCTACATAGGGTATAGCCAGACAAAATTAAGCTACTCTGGAATATTAAAATAAAGGAAGGACCATGTTTCCAGGGGCCTCACTGATGGACATTTTTGGCTGAGAACTGAAAAAACAGTGAATATTCTGTGGGACAAGAGGAGAGAAGACAGACAGTGCTGTAGCCAGCCTCATGACACAGCCAACCACCAGCGGTGAGCCACTAAGCCTCAGAGGCATATTTCAAAGTTAAAAGCCATTAGAGGAGAAAACCAATAGGTGGTGCCACAAATGCCTAAGAGTAAATGTAGAAACATTAGAAATATGAACAAGGAAGAAAATATAACTCCTCCAAAGGAACACAACAATACTTCAATATTAGAATGTGAAGATGAAGAGATTGATAAACTGCTCCAAAAGGAATTCAAAAGAATAATAGGATTACTCAAAAGAAATGAGAAGCAAATTCATGAGTTAAAGAAATCCATACACAACATGGATGAAAAATTTTCTTGGGATATGGAGATAGTGAAGACAAATAAAGCTGAGATATTAGAAATTAATTCAATGTGTCAAATAAAAAATACAGTGGAAACCCTTAAAAACAGACTTAGTGAGACAGAAGAAAGAATATTCAAGCTAGAAGACAAATCTGGAAGTATTTCAATCAGACAGGAGAAGAAGAAGAAGGAGAAGGAGAAGAAAAAATGAGAAAAACAAAAAAAATTCAATATTGTGGGATACTATCAAATGACCTAATATAAGTGTCTTAGGAGTTCCTGAAGGTATGGAAATAGAGAATGGTTTTAGAAGGACTATTCAGTGAAATAATAACAGAAAACTCCTCTAATTTAGAGGGGAAAAAGGACATTCAAATAAAAGAAGCACACAGAACTCCTATAGAGATGACTAGAAAACATCTTAACCATGACATATTATAGTCAAACCTTCACCAGTAAAACATAAAAGATTCTAAGATGTGCATAAGAGAAACACTAGATCACCTTCAGAGGATTTCCAATTAGTCTGACAGTGGATTTCTCATCAGAAACCCTACAGACTAGGAGAGACATAGTCCAAATCTTAAAAGAAAAAAAAATAACTCTCAACCAAGAATACTATACCCTGCATAGCTCTCACTTAAGAATGGAGGCAAAATAAAGTCCTTCCAAAAATAAATGGAAATTGAAAGAATTTGTCACCACTTGTCCAGCCTTACAAATGATGCTTAAGGATGTGCT